>NW_010542375.1:0-17225 GCF_000687285.1 Phaethon lepturus | reverse complement strand
CCCGCCCCCGCTAGGTTAAATTTCAGGGGTCTAGGTAACATTTTATTTGTACAGTTTAACTATTGCCAACTGAGAAAGATGACCTAACTTGCCTCCGTAAACATAACTTAGCATAACTATGGTAGGTGCCAGACTTTGGCACTTAAAATATAACCTGTGTCTACAAAGTTCTATTAAACCCGAGGGTTGATTAAGGCAGTAAAAATTGTGGAGCCTTTTAACTGTGCAATAATTTCTGTATTTATTGGGTTTTTGTAATTTTTTGGCATGTGCAGGTACTTTTTTTTATTCTTTCTGTTTAAATTACTTTTAAAATTTTGTTGGGTATCCCTTTTTAATTTTACCCAGTCGTAGCCTGAGATTACTTGCATTGTAGGGGAGAAACATATCTTTTTAAATTATAATTTTTGGGCCGCTGCTTTGTTGAAATTTAAGCTAAGCAAGTGTAATTTCTTGTGAAGAAGCCAGCATTTGAACAGAAATCTTTCCTTTTTTTTTCCTTTCTTTTTTTTTTTTCCCTTTCCTCTTCTTAAATAACCTTGAAGATTAGGGAAAACAAAATTGTACAGCGGATAACAATCTTTAAAAGTAGCACTTTCGTTTCAAATTGGATCAAATATGTAGCACTGACAATGTTGCTGATGATTGAGGCCTTTTCTAGATGGATTTCATCACTCAAGATATGGCAACAGGAAAGACATAGGTGCAGAAGGCAGCTACATTCAAAAACCAGAAAAGTTCTTAATTGTGCATTGCTATTGGATAGTTTCTTTTTGTTGTTAAAAGCGATAGCAACGTAATGGTGCCATTTTGTCACTTTTTGGGGTGTTGTTCCCCCCCTCTTCCCCTCCCTCACCTCTTCTCAGAGACAGTACAAGTACATCTTGAGTACCGTAATATTCTTTTCAAACCTTGGAGCAGCCAAATGACATCTTTTTTCTTTTTAACCTGCAAAATCATAAATCTGAGTTCAGGACATCTACTTTAGTCCAGATTTGCTGTAGTTAAAATAATTACTAGAGGATGGGGAAGTCTGAATTTCTCCATGAAAACCCCAACTCATAGGCGTTTGGTTATGAACGGGCATATTAGAACTATCTTATATTATGTACAGTGATGTTATTATAAGGAAGGGAAAAATAAATTCTAGTTGCTTTACCTGTCTTGGCAAAATTCTGCTCCTACTGAAGTCACTAAGAGTTTTCCCCTTGACTTAATTAGGAACAGAATGGAACTGTATTCAGAGAAAACCATTACGACAGAAAAAAGTAAAGAAAAGAAAAATGCACCTGCTCTACTTTCAAATTCCAAATTTTTTAAAGCCTTTTACAACTAATATTAACAAACAGTGGACAATTATGGTTAGAGATTTTAATTATGTTGACCCGCACTTTAAAGCTTTTGTTTGTGGTTAAGAGAAAAATGGCTTCTCAACAAGAAATTACATCATATTCTTCTACTTGGCCCAAAGGTGGGTTAAACTGTAAGGGAACAGCTGAGATTAAGTGTCAGTGTTGCTAAGCATGGCATTCACAATACTGGCACTATAAAGAAAAATAAATAAAAATAATTTATTGGACAGTTTTTCTACTGCCATTCAATTTGACATGAGTGCCTTGAAAACTGATCTTCCTATTTGAGTCTCTTGAGACAAATGCAAAACGTTTTTGTGAAATGAAAAGACTTTTAAAAAAAAAAGTAAAACAAGAAAAGTACATTCTTTAGAAAAAAAGAGCCACATTTACTTAAAAAAAAAAAATTACTGGTTGAAGATAGTGGACATGAAAATGCCATAAGACCCAATCAAATGAAGATGTATACCCAGCACAACTTCGGACATCCATTAGCTGAATTATTCTCAGCCTTTTTTTTTTTTTCAGGACAACGCTGCTTAGGAAATGGAATGGAAATGATTTACTGCTGAATTAAAACTCAAATGACACAAATTACAAGTTGTTATCATTGAATGAGAAAAAACAATTCAGGAACAACGGCTAATTTTTTTAAAAGTTAAATTTAGTGCACTCTGTCTTAAAATACGTTTACAGTATTGAATACATACAAGGGTAAAAAAGAAATTGTGTGTATGTGTGTTTGAGCAATCTTTTTTTTTTCAAAGTTTGCTTAATAGGTTATTAAAAAAAATGCCATAATGGCCATGTGTATATTGTTTTCTTTTGGTGACGGGGTTTTAGTATATATTATATATATTAAAATTTCTTGATTACTGTAAAAGTGGACCAGTATTTGTAATAATGGAGAATGCCTGGGCATTTTACAAAACCAGAAAGAAAAAAAAAAAAACTTTTCTTTTTTCCTTGAAAATGTTGCAGTAAAATTTAAATGGTGGGTCTATAAATTTGTTCTTGTCACTGTAACTGTAAAGTCTTGAGTTTTAGTAAATTTTTTTCTGCCTTGGGTGTTGAATTTTTATTTCAAAAAATGTATAGAATCTTGTATTTGGGGATTAAAAGGTGATTGCTACACCATGTAGAAAAAGTATGTAGAAAAAAGTGCTTAATATTGTTATTGCTTTGCAGAAAAAAAAAATCACGTTTCTGACCTGTACCTATTTTTCTCTTTTTTTCTCCCCTTCCCCCTTTCCTTCCCCTTCTGGAATGGATATTGATATTGGTTGATTCATATGATGTAGGCACTTGCTGTATTTTTACTGAAGCTTGTAATTTTTTAACTGTACGCTTGTCCTTTTAAAGGGATTTAATGTACCTTTTTGTTAGTGAATTTGGAAATAAAAATAAAAACAAACAAACAGGCTGCCATAATATATTTTTTTAATTTGGCAGGATAAAATATTGCAAAAATAAAAAAAAATTTGTATGTGAAGTCCTTATTGTACAGGAAAAAAGGGGGTTGTTAGACGACCTTTGAGTAAAAGAAACAAAACAAAACAATTAAGTGCTTTTTTATTTTTAATTTTTTTTGTTGTTGTTGTTCACAAATAATTTTAGTTGTATATATATTTCTTTTGTCAGAAATGGCCTACAAAAAAAGTGCTGTTCCCACAGGGCTCTAAATAACTTCAAAGTTGCCTGGACCCCTTGCATCAAGGTTTTACCAGGTATGGTTGAACCAGGCTGGATGGTTATTGCCTATTCGTGCGAAATGAAATTCAGTTCCCGTAAAGGTGTCTGGGGTGACACCCCACAGCTTCCCCACAGGTTCGAGAGAGACAGAGGAGGTTTTGTTTCCCCCCTTCCAAACAAGGTGATGTCCAACACATCCTGCACCTCCTGGCCACCCCCCACTCACTGCTCCCCTCACCCTGCCACCGCCCTCCCGAAGAAAGCCGTTTTTTAGCAATGAGAGCTGTTGCATCCACTTTGATATAAAATGGTAAAATGGGCTGCTGTTGGTACAGCTGTAACCGGGTTGAAGTAAAAATGGTCCAGGCACAGCCCTCCTCTTCCCTGTCAGAACAGGACCTACTCCGTGTACAGGTCTTGCCAGTCCATGTTATTAGCTGCTTTGCTGCTCTTCACTCCTAATCGTACATTCCATAAATCTCTGAATGTTTGAGGGACTGGGATGAAATCCTGTGCCTTTTGATTTCTCTCTTCTTTGCTGTTCTTTCCCTCTCTCTCTCCCACGCGCCCTCTCCCTTTTGGGTCGAGGGGAAGACAAGTGGCAGAAGAGGCACCGATGCTCTAGTGAAGGGCGGAAGGAGAAAATGCTCTTGCAGGAAATGATGGTATAACTAAAACACAAACAACGAAAAAAACATTGCCATGCCAAATTCTTCTGCTGCTTTCATCGGTGCAGAACTGCTGGAGCAATTGGAGAGGCATGGGTGTGACAGGAGGGAGAATTTGGTCCAGCTACCTAACAGATATATGTCTTCCTGGCTTGAACAACGTACCCTTAAGACTTCTGGACAAATTCTGGATCTCAATTAAACTGATATAAATCAGGAATTATTCATCACTCTTAGTCCTGGATTACTCCAGCATAGCTGAGGCTGGAATGTGATCCCTTAAAGGCACATTTTCACTTTTTGGTGAAAATTCACATCTCTGGCATTCATATAAATCCAGAGTCATGTCACAGAACTCAGCAGAATCCCTTGGACATGCACCAGTGTAATGAAGATCAGAAGTTAACCGCATATTTTCAGTCCACAATTCATCAATTTAGGAAAGAATTACCTTTCATTTTAGTGTAAGTTGCTCAGGAGCTCTGGTCTCCCTGTTGTTTTCAACTATCCAGGATAGTTAACACCAGCAGTTGTCTAATTTTGTGACTTGAATCACTGAAACTAACAGTAAGTCACCCAAAAGCACAAGGGTTGTGTTTCTGCAGACTGTAGTGATAACGAAATGGCCCTCCTTTTCTTCTTGCTTAGAAGAACTGTAGTTTACTAGGCCATAAGCACAATATGACATAGACATAAAATAGCTAGAATGCTGCCATAGTTCTCTTCACAGTTTAAATAGATTTGTATTGTTATTTTAAGGTTGAATTTATTACTTCCATTGTGTCTAGTCCTGCTGCCTTTGAAGTCCAGAGCAAAACTCCAGTCGACTCCCTTGGCAACAGGACGAGAACCTGGTTTTAGAAACAAAAGTACCGATTTTTAAGGAAAGGGTCAAAAAATCAGCATTTCATCCCAGTCCTACGTAAAAGACAGTCCAAGGTTTTGTTTATCACAGGCAAACTCATTTTTATGGTGCTCTTTGTATTTTAGAACTGCAAAGCAAAGTAACATTGATTTAAGTTGTTTGCATTTGTACCGGCAAGGCAAAATATTTTTATTACCTTTTTCTATTACTTATTGTATGAGCTTTTGTTGTTTACTTGGAGGTTTTGTCTTTTACTACAAGTTTGGAACTATTTATTATTGCTTGGTATTTGTGCTCTGTTTAAAAAATGAGAGCACTTTTTTTTTTATTATGGATAAAATGTTGAGATGGCTGGAGGTCATTTCAATATGGCTTAGTGAAATATTTATTGTTCCTTTTATTCTCTGTACAAGATTTTTGGCCTCTTTTTTTTTCCCTTATTGTCACAATGTTGAGTTCAGCATGTGTCTACCATTTCATTTGTACGCTCGTTCAAAACAACGTTTGTTCCAGTTTCAAGTTATAAAAATAAATTGGACATTTGACTTGATCTCCAAATCTTGTCTTTCCTGTTTTTTTGAAATTGAGGGGTGGGAAGGGGAAAGAAGAAGGAAGAGAGGAATTGAAGCCTCAGTACAGATGATAGAGTTTGTGCCCTATTTTCTGTCGGTTCTCACGGGAGTCAATCAGGAGAGAATTCTTGTTTGGGGAGGACATGTGAGCACCTGCATGGTGCTAAGCAGATGCTCAAGTCCTGCTTACATTCTTTGGGCTTAAATATAAAGTAAAGTATTTCCCGAGTAGAGGTCTTGAGAGAAAATGGTAGAATAATGCTTGAAACAGTCAAATTTCTCATATGAAATTATGTGATGTTCGGGGTGATGAGCACAGTTTTCTGAAGACAGTGAGAAGAGGTTTGTTCTTGTGTTTCTTTCCATCCTGATAAACTTAACTGCGTGCTGTATGCACTTAAGTTTGTTAATGTGTTTTGCTTCTTGGATGCCAACGCAAATAGGGAGAACACTTACCAATTTAACCAGGAGCTGAATTTGGGCCACAGACTGTGTATTACTGTGTGAGAAGCACCAAAATGTAACTGCAGCTAACCGTCTGCTCCTCCTTCTCAGCTAGGGACAAAGGCATGCCCAGGTAAAGGCAGAGTTTTGCACAATTTGCAGTTTGAGGGTAAGAGCTGACAGCTACAGGCAGTTCACTGTCCTGATACTCCTTATCAAGCCAACCTGTTAGAAAATGCATGGAAATCTTAAATGAGACAATTGTTATTCAAACCATTATTGGAAAGCTCAGGAAAGATTTGGAGTGTTGGAGGCCAGATTCTGATTTCCTGGAGGCCCTGGTCCAACAAACCATGTAACAGGCTTGTGATTCAAAGCAGGTGGGTAATTGAAATTCATTTCAAAGGAACTGCTCCTGGACTTTAAAGTGTTTGGCTCAACTCAGAAGTCAGGAGGGGAAGCTAAGCGGTTTGTGCTACAGAAGAGCTCCTACAGATGGTCCCTTCCTGATCTCAGGCTCCCTGAATCTACAATCTAAATTTAGGTATGTGTGTAAGTGCTTGCTGGATCAAGGCCTCAGAGTGATATAAAAGTTACAGGCTTTGAAAAGTTGCCCTCATGAAAAACCAGTGAAAATGAACTCAGAACCCGCCGCTGACAATTATATTGGGCAACAGTTCACGCTGTAATCCCCAAAACGCCACGTTCTTTTTGAATGCTTTCTGCAGCGAGCTGTAAAGGCTGCTACATTTTACTTCTGAATTTCATACAGTTTGCATTTGAATGGGGCGTTTCTGACACCCCATAAACGTGCATTCGCTCTAGCGGGGCTTTACGCGGCCGTGTCATTCTTTAAAGGCGTCGCAGGCCGATGGTTGCGGGCCGCCGGCGGCTGCTGCCCCCCCCAGCCTGTGGCTGGGGGGACTCGGAGGCGCGAGGGGACTTTCCGTCCTCTGCCTCTGCCAGGGCAGGTGGAACCTGCCCGGCAAGGAGAAGCATGGACCTCCGGGAAGTCGCGGTGCCTTCGCTCATCACTGTCGGGTCTGCTAGAGCTTGTCTGTCAGAGCCCTGACTAACTCACACAGGTTGGCATGAGGGAAAAAGCAGGAGTCGGCCCTTTTGGCAGAGGAAATGTGAGAAATCACACAAACAAGGTTGCAAACAACTAAATCCAAATGAGCCTTTTTGCAGCATCTTCAGGTTGGATACCCCTGTTTCACACATGCTTGTGTGACCCAGGAAGAGCTGTATTATAATCAGTAAAGGAAAAGGGTTTAGAAAAATCTTTGTGAAATCCAAATGAAACCGATGGAGTTCAAACTTTGGTATGAAACTTTAAGTCAGCATTGTAATTATTATAATGAAGAAATGTGTTATAAAGGTGATTTAATTTCTCCAGGGCCTTACTCCTCACACTGATTCTACGTCATATTACTTCTTTGGATTCAATAGTTTTACTACTGATTTACATAAGTATTCCACGGGATTGAACCCGATTGAGTGGTTTTACATAGAAAAAATTTACATAAATGATAGGAACATGTAACAGAATAGCGGTGGCCATTGAACTCAAACTCCATAATTGAGATGTTTCCACCAGGAAGTGGAGTCAGTGAGTTGCATTTGCCCTATCAAAGGACAGAAAAATAGCAGGTGATCTGTGCTTCCACTTAAAAGAGCTTGAAAACTGAGCACTCAAAATGAAAGGCTTGTGAACAGACCAATAATTATACACCAAAATCATTCGGGAAATAAGTCTGAATAATGAATATATTGGAGAAAATTGTGATCTATTTGCAGACAACTTGTAAACAAAAAAGAGGCAACATTTGCCTAATAGTCGATTTGCTCTGAATTATTCTTCCAGCTCAGCTAAAGGTTGACCTTTAGCTACTCAATGGCAACATGCGTTTCACCGTCTGACAGATGACAGGCCATTCTCTGGGATCACACATGTTAAAGACGGAAAGACCTATTCACTCCTTTTGCCCATCCACTACCAGTGCAAGATTATTTCTTTCAGTACATTTCCTAAACAGGATGTTATGCAGGACAGAATCAAATACAATTTTATACCTACCCATTGAAAAAAAATTGGCTGGTAAGGAAAGATCTTCACCTAGTTTTATCTCTGTCCGTTTCCCCATAGGTTTAAACACAGGATCTGAAAATATGGTACTACATTTATTGAGAGCAGACACATACTTCAAGGCTTGGTTGGACTCTAGTTTGAGAGTGAGGTTAGTTGCAAATGATGTTCGAATTCTTCTATTTTCCATACTAATCAGGAGCCCATTGCGTTATACAGGTAATGTACTGATTTACAGATTACTCTTTCTGCACAAAAGTTAGATGTAGGTTTCCTTTTGTGTGTATCTTTTTATTGATTACTTATTCTGTCAGGATGCCTCTGAAATTCCTCCTGCGCAAGTGAAGACCACTTGCATATTTTCATGTAGAGTTGGCAAGTGTCAGTGCGGATTATGGTAGAAGTCATGGGTGTCATCAGAGAACATCAAAGCTAACAAAAGGAAGACAATCATGTTTTAACGATTCCTATAAACTTGCTAGGAATTACAATAATGCAAAAAATACACATTGCCCTTCAAAAACGTTTTAAACATAAAGAATGGATGTCCAATAACCAACAAGTGTGAATGTGCAAAAACTATGTACACATCTCTGTGTACATAACTTAGATTCAAAATTCAAGAGTACTTGTAGAAAGCTAGAGTATAATATTGATTTCATTTGGCTTTCTCCCAATTAACAGACAAGTGTAACTGAGCTCAATTTAGACCACAGCACTATATCCTTAAGATTGCCAGTTACTTTAGCAAAGCTGATTTAAAATGGATATTACAGTGATAAATGAAGACCCCTTGCTTCCCCTCTAGAAATCACAATTGGAGTAGCCATTGCTTGTGGGCAATGTCCATATAACATTCTAGCAGGCACTATTAAAATCCCTAAGATTCTGTTTTTTACTAGAAACCAATAGATCATAAAGCCAAGTTCAGTGACTAACCAGACTAATCTGGTGCATGTAAAGTTTCCACAGTACCAAAGTACCACTCGGAGCTATGTTTATAATTCTTTAGCTCACTATATTTATTAATTTATATGAAAAGGTGGATAAAACTACCTGCTTGCTTAGGCGATGTGGGGCTTCACTCATAATGGTGCATGGGTTTTCCCACTGGTGTTAAATGTGGAGAGATGAGCGAAACTAAGACAAGTTACAAAAGCCGAGCAGACATGGAAACACTCCAGAACAAACTCTTATCATTTAACTCTCTGTGATGTGATTGTGAGAAGAATTTTTGGAGTGAAGAAGGAGGCCAAAGGAGTAAAGTCTTCATGTGATATATTCCCAGTGTGAACCATCAGTAAAACCAGGGAAAATTGATATTGATAGCAATAGTAGTTTCTATTCAGGATGTGACTGCAGCAATCTAATCAGAAACCAGGCACTTATCACAGAATACTTTGAATCCTTAGCAATGATGTAACATAATGCAGCTTCACTGAGAAAAGCACCATTCTGGCAAAATACCCCCAAATGACTGACAGAACGAAATGGTACAATTACAGAATTAGAAGAGGAGAGGGAAGGAGTTGTTAAGAGATATAAACAAGGGAGAAAATCATGTTCCACATGGTAATAATGTTCAGATGAAATGAACGTGTTGGATGATCATTGATGAATCAAACCTGTTAGACATTTCAAAATACCTAAATGAAATGGGATTTTAAATCCCATTTTAGAGGTAACTTGAGTTCTAAGACCCACTGATTTTTAACAAGCCTTGCATTTCCAAATGACTTTTGAAAGTAAGGCAGTAGTCCAAAGTCGTTTTAGAAAAAAATCTCCTGACATAGATATTATTCTGCTCATATTCCAATGGCTTAAATTATTACTTTTGATGTCTGAACATTTTTGAACATAAAGGAATTGGAATGCCAGACTCATCCTGTCTCAGTTTGTGGCTTAGCCTCATCTTTACTAAACAGAGATAGAACTCCTGACTCCCCATGTTTCAGGTCTAGATACCCGTCACTCTACCCAACAGATAGCACAAATTCAGGGTAAACAGTGCATGTCCAGAACAGTGGTCTAACCAGATAGGAAAGACTGCAGATCAATATAGCTCATAAGTGTTCCTATGGAGAAACTCTTGGAATGACACCATGGTGGAAACCTTTCTACCTGCAGGAGGTTCAAATTTAGATCCTTAATTTGGCTCATTGTAAAGACTCTTGAAGTAATAGTATGAAATTTTAGCTATTTAAAATGTCCAAACTACCAGTGACTAGCAACATGAACTTTCTTGTTGAGGAAAACACATTTTGAAGCAAAAGTCATGTCTCTGTATGAAAAATATTCACCGATGAAAATGTTTCTATGGATGTGCTAGTTTTGAAGTTTGATGTGTGAAGTATTTGTAGTTTATTCCTCTGTCATAGTTTACCCTTTCTATAAAAGAGCTGCAGCATAGCTTGCATGGGTGCTCCTCATCTGCTCTAGTGCAAAGTTGGCTATATTAACCAGTTCTCTGCTGACAGATCAAGCTCGTCTGAGAAGAGGAAAGGACCTCAGCAGTGTAATTTCAATTGGCACATCTTGTTCTGCAATGGACATTTGACTATGGCTGTAGAATGTCTTGTCCATCCATGATGCTACGGTACTCCACAGCAGATGTATGCAGAACAGGCGTAATGACCAATAGAGACAGGGATATGAAGATGGATCCTCTTCCCAGATGTGGATCTGAAAGCAGATTCTTTTTTTTAATAGTAAATTAGAGAAATGCATTTTCTAATTCTACTTTGTGGGGGAGAAAACCAAAATGGGACATTGTCAGGTGTAAATCAACA
Organism: Phaethon lepturus; assembly: GCF_000687285.1. NCBI lineage: Eukaryota > Metazoa > Chordata > Aves > Phaethontiformes > Phaethontidae > Phaethon > Phaethon lepturus. The sequence goes on along the minus strand of NW_010542375.1, from coordinate 6,754 downwards.
TTGTTCTTTTGTGCCAAGGCAGCTAGGCTTACTTGTTTACTCACCGCCTGAGAGATATTTTCAAGTTTGTGCTATCCACCCCAGCTTGGTAAATGGTTTTAATATGTGATATGTTTTTCAAGAAGACTAAGATGTTCTTCAGATTTTTTAAAGCAAGAAGTGTTTTAAACCAAATTATGTTGATTGCTTTGTGATACTGAGTGTGACTTCCCTCATAAGTCAATCCTCAAAAAGAGTAGTAGGAAGCAGTAGCTCTCGGAAAATTCAGTAGATTGTGCATGTCAGTAGGAACTTCTGTGATGTATGTGAATGATCAGCCAGCAGAATTAAGTTGCTTTTTTGCCATTTCAGTCTGACGTAATCTCTCAAGCAAATTTTCCCAGAAGTATGTACTTGTCTTGATATGCAGAAACTCTGGCCACAGAGTTCACATGATTTTTCCATACTCAGAGACTGTTTCTTTTGTTAGCTGTTATTCAGACGTTATTTCACGTTACCACTTTGATTCTGGTGATGAGTGATTCTTCAGTGTAAAACCAGTATGTTTCACTTCACCATGCTGTTTTCCCACAAATGAGGTTTTGGTCATTCTTCCTCTTGCCAGGCAAGACTGGTCATTGACTTTTCCCTAAACTGTTAGGGTGAACTAATTTGTACAGGTAATTGTGCCTCGAGGGAAGTTTCTTGGTTCCTGCAAAACACTCCTGGCCCAGGGACTGTTGATCTGTTTCTGCAGTACTCCCACATGATAGCTGCTTACGCAAAACAGGCGCTTAAGCAAAAACGAACTCAGATCCTCTAAACACAAAGGACACTAGAACAACCTGCATACCTACAAGTAAAGTGTCGTTTGGCTTGCCTCTGTGTCTAAAAGCCACATATCATATTTCAGTTTATTTGAATTCCTACATGCTCTTGATTTTCTCTTCAGGATACCTTTTCTGTTCAGGGGGAGAGAGAGACATACAGCCTGAGGGCAACAAAGCCGTCTTGGAGGAGCCACTCTCAAAACAGAGCACAGGTTTTAAGGGGTCTGTACCGGGAGCAGTTCTGTGCAATGTTGCATTAAAACCTTAGATGTTGGGCTGGAGACAACATTTATTTTATTTGAACACCAAACCAAGTTGGGAGAGACCAAAAGTGTGTTGAAGGTTGTTGGTGATGTTCAAGGTGATTTCAATATCTCACTAAATTCACTAAACAGCAGTTGGTTGGAAAAAAAGGGTATGAAGGATCACAAGTGACAGGGATACAACAACATGATATTACCAAAAAAGTCAGATACCACCATGGGATGTATCAACAAGAGGGTAGCCTGCAAATGACATGATGTACTCTGTCCACTCTGGCCAGCATTGGTGAGGACTTTGGACATCCAGTTGTGGGTTCAGTTCTTACAATTTGAGAAGAACGTAGGCCAGTTGGAGGGTTCTCCTGAAGGGAGAAAAAGAAATGATCAGAAGTCTACAATGTATGATTGATGAGGAAATACTGAAATAATTCAGATTGTTTATCCAAAAGAGATCAGAAGAAGGAGCCAAAGTGAAGGAAGAAGATGACTCTTCTCAAGTAGGGCAAAACATTGTAAAGATGTTCTCCCCCTCCGTGGTTTCAGATGCCTTCATGGTACCTGGAAGAAGAAACAGATCTACTGCACCTTCACAAGGAGTTTCACCTTATGCAGCTTTCAAATCTTTTCCTTGGTAAGCCTTTCCTGTCCTTACAAATCAGTGGTCATGACTCCTTTGACTGGCATTTTAGAAGAGCAAAGATTTTTTAAAATGTTTATTAAACAAGGGAGTTTAATGGCAACATGTGTCTTCATCTAGGATTTATCAAATGTAAGTAGAGACCTGTGGACCAGATTCAGACCTGGTGTAAGCTAGTGCAACATAACCTTTGAAAGAGTTCCTCCTTCTTCCACCAGATCCGAATTTATCCCTTAAATTAACGCAGAGGAAAATGCAAATTAGCTTAATTAAACATACAGTTCAAGCAATCAAGGTACTGGTTTCATATATATATAATATATATATTGATCTATTTTAAAATATCAACGTAGGACAGTTAAAAGCAAAGGGGGCAATTAATGTCTTTCCTGGGAAAGGTATGAAAGGTACCTGTCAGACTTCATTAAGTGTATTTATTCTTTCCTTTCAAATTGTCTCTCATTTGAGCAGACCACTCCTCTGGGTTAATGGTGACAGAAGACAGCAGCACTGCTGTAAGCATCCTTTTAGTGAAAGACAGGGAATTCTGAAAATGAAATACTTCATTGTTGATGCCTCTGAAATACCCCATAACCCTATAACTGCCTCAGAAAAACAATGCTGGAGTTTGTTACCTCTGGCTTTGTGAGAGACTTAATATCTTTGGGCAGCATGTATAAACATTGGGAGAAAATTTGTATTATAATAGTTTTATGAATAGGGATCTGAAGCACAGAAAGGTTATTTGTTTAAGGTCATACAAAAAACTCTGTGAAGTAACCAGAAGTTTTGTGCAGATCGCCTGAGTACAACTCTGGTGGGTTTTGATCTTGTTCCTCAGTCCTAAAGAAACATGCTTCCTTTGGTAGATATGTTGTTACAGCAAGTGACATGTGAAGGTATAAAAGAAGATGTTTTTCCATACAAGCTTCATCCAGAGCTTGTCCAAGTCAGTGAAAAATCTCCCATTGATTTCAATGGTTCAGCTAAAACCTGCAAGGGACAAGGCCATCCTCCACTCTTTGGGGAAGCACAGCACGACTGTGTTGGATCACAAGGCATCAGCCTGACCTCATCCAACCAAGGCACCTGTCCATCACTGGGAGAACCTGACCTGCCATGGAGAGCAAGAAGGAGCTGGTGGGAGTTTTCCTACTGGACTTGCTGCAGTGGAAGGGATGGGGCTAGAGACAAAAGAAGGGAGAAGAAGCGATGGGCAAGGAGGAGGGTCTTAGTGTATTTCCTGGTGCAACCTGAGCTGTGCCTTGTGTGTATTTCTGTGAGTTCCTCTGGAGCGAGTACTGCAGGGCTGTGATCACAGCCGCACAGTTTGCAAATAACCAACAAATGTGAGCAGCCATAAGTCTCTGAGTTGTGACCTTTGATGGTGGAATAGATTTCCCTCGTGATGCTGAGATTCTTTGACAGCTGAGCCTGACTCCGAGTTTACATGTTTTGTCAGGCCAGCATCTCTCCGGGTTTGTGGTTAGGGTGGCCTTAGTGACAGTCACTGTTTTCAGTTCAGGCTCTGAAAGAGATGCTGGGCTGCAGCAGCAATTCTTCGGATATTTCTCCGGCTGAAAATCTGCACATCTCTGAGCCTGACATTTTCTTCTCAGTAGTTTTTAATGTTACATGGATTTTTAAGAAGTGTAATTTATGCCAATGCCATTTAATGATGCACATTTAACCAAAGATAAAACACTACCCATGTTGCTTCTGATTTAGCCTTTTTGGCCTGGTTGCTGCAGATCATTTTAGCAAGGGAAAGGTTGTCTGCAGTATGAATCCCCCAACCAGTGAAACTACTTTGTCTTAATTACCTCAGGACGAGAGAGTGCCCCTGAAGCAATCATCTTTGTTTGTTAACACACCCTATCTGCTGCACTACTCTCCATAAATAAAACATGACCAAGATTACAATGTCATGTTCCTGTGGACTCCAGACCCTGGTAACTGCTCAACTAGAATGCACAAAAACATCCCACAGCAACCCGGTGCGTATCGGAGGGCATATCGAAGGGATGTTTCTCATTCCTAAGCAACCACATGCATACTGGCTTCTAATATTAAACACAATGTTTGCTCGAATGCTAACAGGACGTATAAGACATACTCCTTCTCGCCTTTGTCTCGGGTAAAAAGCAGATCCCAGGCCAGATCTGTGGCTGTTAAAAACCAGCAGAAGCTCCAAGATCTGGCCCAAGTGTTTACCCTCTGCAGATTACCTAATTGGAGCCCATACCCACAGTGTTAGCAATGACTGTGACGTTTGCAAGAGAGGGTTGTAGGTGACATTAAAGAAGATTTAAGGATCTGAAAACGTTTTATCTTGGTTTTCTCTTGTTTTTCTCTGTGAGTGTTCACCCATTAGTGCTCTGCCAGGGTTGCTGTGCAGCCCAGGCAGGATAGCACTTGATTGCTTAGGCTAGGACAAATGAATACTATAAAAAAATAGCCTGGCTTCTTAAATATCTGGGAGGGGGAGGTAACAGGTATCAGCTGTAAAATATTTTCCCAGGCTTTGGTTCTCAGAAGCAAAAATGGAGAGTAGGATCACTCCTGCACTGAATAGTGTCTTACTCGTGGTTGATCTCACTAAAATTAAGGGGCACTATGGTTAAACATGGTTTAATGGAGGTTAAGAGAAGGGCAGTAGAAAGTCACCTCCTCTGAGAATACTTTAGGGTTAGAGTAAGGGGTGGAATGAAGCTGCCCAGGTAGCTCAGAAATGCCCTCCTGCTCATTAGCAAGAACACATATTCTGTTGCTGTCCTTAAGGGGCTTTGGCTTTTGGTCTAGTGGCAACATGGACCAGTGGGGTAAGACAGTAGGGAGGAAGGACTGTCTGAGATCTGGCACCTTCTGCCTATTCTGCTGGGCTGCTTCAGAGCCAGGTGATTTCAAAAGGATCAAGGAGGATTCTTCTGGTTGTACAAGTCACTTCTATCACAGAAATGCTGTATTACACCTGCATTGCAGATCTACACGTCGGGCCCAAATAAGTTCATGTCACTGTACTCTCAATTCTCCCCTATCCTTCTTTTCCTGAAATGTTTTCCATTCTGTCCCTTCTGTCTTTAAAAAAAACCCCATTAATCCTGATATGAAACTGTTTTTCACCGGTCCACAGATCAACTACAGAGACCATCGGTGGTGCTTGCTTTTTAAGTGGTTCTTACTTGAGAAGGTCCACAGGGAAGATCCAACATATGGGAAGAGGACAATTAAGAAAACTAGGTCTTTTCAGACTGGGAAAGAGATACCTGAAGTTTGTAAAATCATGTGGGTGGATTGGGATGGGTGAAATAATGCTAGCTGGGAGAGGTCAGAAGTGGTTTTTCACCCCATGTGCAGGTAAGCTGCAGAACTCCTTGCTGCACATTTCTAAAAGTTAACATTCCTTAAAGGGGAGGCTTTGCAAGCTCAGAGGAGAGAAACCCCCTCAGGATTCCTGAATATACAGAGACAATCTGTGGTCTAGGAAGTTGCTGAGCTGCAAATGGCTGGAGACTGGAACATTACTTGGAGAAATATTGTACATGTTGCCTTGATCTTAGACGCTTCATATACATCTGTTTTTGGGCATTGTTGGAGAAAGAAGATGTAGACCTTTATTCTGATCCTGTACTGCTGCTATGGTGGTACTCAGGGGCTGACGGTCAGATTGGTATGGCCAGTGTTATAGGCTGGTGTATGCTTTTCATGACACCTTTCTAAATGCTTTCCGAAGCAATCTTCAAAGGCCCTAGTGGTTGGAACCATAGTGTATGTTTGCAACCGTGATGCTGTATTTGTTCATTCAGAATATCTCTGTTTCTGTGGCCCACATTATACAAAAAATATTCCTCTATGTATCATACAAAAAATACTCCTCTATGTCCAGTCAACTCTCAGCATCTCTGCTCAGAGAATCAATTGTGCCAACTGCCCTGGACTTTTTTGTGAAAGAGGCAAACACCTCCTGCAAGGGGAACCGACAGCTCTTTTTATACAGGACACCAAACAGACATCAGAAAGGGCACACTGCTGTCTGACAGGCTGTTTCATGGATTATCAAAGGCAACTGCCTGCCAGTGCCTTGACCTACTGTACGCTTTGGTCAGGCCACGCATTTCATTCATGTGTGATTTCAGAGGTGCTTTTTGAAGGCAAAAACTCTTTTCTTGGCTAGTTGCTCTAAACGCAGAACTCTCAGTCTCTGCAGAATACTCCAGTCCTTTTAATGATTTGTGCCCTGTCACTTATGGAGTTCTGTCCTTTTCCCGGCACTGCAATAAATGGTATTTTCCTCTCTTGTGCTTTCTTTCTACTACTGCACTTTCAAGTTTTGTTTTGTTTGTTCAGTGTTGTCTTGATAAATTCAATATTGTTCTTCCTGGTTTCCTCTCTCATCTTTGTCTTTATATTGTTGTCCTGATTTACAAAAATCTGCTTTATTTCTTAGGCTTAAATCTCTGTATCTGCTGCCTTATATCTTGCAGTTGCCTTGTTTCATCAGATACATCTCTGGCTTTTATCTGGCGTCTCACAGCTGCTCTTGGCAACTTTCTGCTAAGTGTCTTCTATTTCTTCATTTGTGGCACCATTATTCAGGTGGGTATTACTCGGAGATTCGCTGGCTTTCATCAGTCAGGATGGAACACTGGAAGTAATGTAAGCACTGAATTTTTTATTTAAAAGCTGTCAGGTTAAAATGTATAAAAAAAGAAGGGGGTGAAAAAGAAGTATGACCAAAGCAGCAGAATAATCTCTAGTCTAAGTTTACTGCAAGAGGAAGCTGCCGGACAACACCTTTGGTTTGCAGGGAAATACAGAGGGGAGGGAGGGTGGAAGAGCAAATCTCCATATTGCATCAAATCAGCGTGGCTCTAAATCTCCCCAGCCGAGGGTTTGGCCCCGGCTGTTAATTCATTTATCTTGCTCAGAGACCTATCATCTGCAGAATATTTCAGTCGTTTTGCAGCTGGGGAGAGAAACCTGTTGGGGCAGATTTATGTGTCCGTGCAGAGGAGTAAGGATATTGTAAACCTGCCTGTGCCCGA
>NW_010542374.1:0-9196 GCF_000687285.1 Phaethon lepturus | reverse complement strand
CTGGGGCAGAGCTGCGTGCTGTGCCGGCGATGGAGGCGGTGGGGGAGAGCAGGAGGAGTGCTTTGGTGGATAACGGCACAAAAGGGGAAAAGGAATAGGGGAAATTCGGTGCTTGGGAAAAATATGGAGATAAAATGTTTCTGTTACCTCTAGCTGAGAGTTTTAAGAGTGAATTGTCAAAATGAGAGAAATATGCATGTTCGTATCTATGTGCATTTACTAGTTCTCTCAATCACTTTGCATAGAGTAAAGCCTATAGTAGGCATTCAGTTAACATAAAGTGCTAGCAGGTTTTTTCATGTGAGTGGTGTTAGTTGTATGTGCTTATTTTTTCAGGGTTTGCTCTCTGTAATTGTTTGTTACTACGCCCTATTTCACTGAAACATTGAGTATCCCCTGCCAGTACTGAAAAACTGATGTTAGGGGAGTTCACTTACAATCCCTTTTTCCCCCCCTCTGGAAAAACTACAGTGAAGCGAGTAGGGTTGTATGTCATGTGCAAAGGGAAGCTTGGTTCACAGATTCTTGCACATGAAGGTTTTCAAGTGCAGACAGACTCTGAGCCTCTGGAGTCTGCTCCTAAATAGGGCCCAGCTCAGAACAGATGAAGGTCTCTGAGAGTCATGGGGGGAATCTCCTAATGATCTTAGTTATTTTTATACCTGTCTGATACCACGTGTTTTACCGCCCTAATGCAGAGAAGCAACTCTATGATCACCAAGCAAGCACACAAAACTGTGGTGGGGAAAACCATAGGAGAGAAAGGAAGAAGAAAGTAAAGCACAAAAAACCCAAGCTGAAATAGCAAGACACAGCACTAACGTCACAAGACAGCAAGAAGAAAAAGAACAAAGAAAAAGCAACTAAAGGTGATAAAAGAACTAACACAAGCAAAGGACTTTGGCAGGGTTTTCCTTTTGTTCTTTCTTCTTTTTTTTGATCTTGGTTTAGGGAGCAAAATGGGACAGAACTTCACCAACGCCGAAGGGGAGCAAGCAGATATTGATGTTGCTGAATTGCAGGAATGGTATAAGAAATTCGTGGTTGAATGTCCCAGTGGGACCCTCTTCATGCATGAATTCAAGCAGTTCTTTGGGGTCCAGGATAACCATGAAGCAGCACAGTATGTTGAAAGCATGTTCAGAGCTTTTGATAAGAATGGGGTAAGTGGTCAGGAGTTTTTGCAATTTCTTGTGTAATAATTTGCACCTCTCTCTTCTGTAATTTGGAGGTGTTTTGGTGCAGTTCCCACCCTTGTTACCATGCTTCATGAGACCCAGGCGAGGGTGATGGATCTGCTAGGGCAGGAGAAGGGCACGTGCTGCACTGCTCTGTATCGGCTGGTGTGGATTTATCCTCTCATAAATCTATACATAAACTAAGGACAGACTGTCCCCTTAAGGGACTAAGGATGGATTAAAAGGTTGAAATTTAGGCAGTCATACTACATGGAAAAAAAAATTATCAGTTATGCTAGAGGGGAAATCCTAATGCAGGAATGTCCTACTCAGGCTTGTTATACATTGGAGGAAGTGTATATATACACAGTATGAGCAGGAGGTATGTAACAAAATATTGATTTTAGCTGCTCAAAAGTGAAGGAATGCTGAACAATTCAGACATTCTGCTTTTGATTCCCTTTGCTGTATTTGTCATCAGACACCTGGGAAAGTGGGCTTTCTGGTTTAGTAGCAGTTCATGCATACCCGTATATTGGTGCAGAAGATAGCATAATACTAGCCCGTGATACGTTAGATAGTCAACGGAAATGTAATATGGTTGCCTTTCTCATCTTGGAATGGGTAAGCAATGCTTGCCAAACTGTTCATTTTTTTTTCTGAAGCTCTTGATCGTATTTGAAGTACGGGGTGGTTTGCTGCTGGATATCAACACAAGAAAAGGGGAGGCAAGTACACCATCTCTCAGAGAAACCGATTTCCCTTAAGCTTCCTTTGAAGCCAATGGCAAAATCACATTGAGGTGGTAACAAAAGCCAGTTTGTGAGAAAGGATAAAAAAGCTACAGAAGGTGTGGGCAGATCCGCCTTTTCTCAGAACTTGAAGTTGGCAAAATCCAAGTTCCTGCAAGAAACTGAAGGTCCAAATCCAAATTATGTTACGAAAGCTGTGCTGAAAGGGTTGCAGAGCAAACAGTGTGCATAAGAGGCAAAGTCCCGTTCCTAGTTTATTGGAGTTTTCCTAGTAAGTCTGAAAATCTGTTTTTAAAGGTTGCTAGTATTTGCATATATTCACAACACTAAATTAGGCCTAGGTTCATGTCTTTGCTTAAATATGCCCATGGTATATAATCAGTTGAGCAGGCCTTAACAATCTAAAGGATTATTAGTAATAGGGTAAGGAAATAAAAACAAATCTTCAATTGTCTTTTCATGCTTACTGGCCTTCGAAGTCCAGCAGTAGTGGCTTTTGCTCACAGTTACTGCAGAGCGTGTGGGGAGGAGATACGTAGCCTGGATCTTCCAGGCGGTTTTGCTAACAGGGTCTGGAGGGCTGGAAGGTGACGTGGGGCCCCGTCTTAGCCCTGGGGATGGTGTTGGTCTGCTGGGAGCTGCCGAGGGAGCCCTGCATCCCTTCACTGTCTCTGAAGTTTTTGGGAGGATGAGCACCTGATGTAAATCCTTTTGCTGTCTCCTCTTGGATAGTGACATTTTCACTGTCTTCCTTGGATGAACCAAGATCAAACAAGGGGGAAGGATGGAAGAAAGGAGTAGTGGTTGGGTGTTGGTCTCATCGGTGAAGCTGCTGAGCTCACTGAGAATGGCAATCTTGTCCCAAAAAGTCCACGGCTCCTGCACTGGTCCTCATCTGCCTGCCCACCCTCCGTGTAATCAGTGTTGTCTTGAGGTATTTAAATTGCTCATTTCTGGAGTCCTGGCAGCTGTCCCCCCCATTGCACTGTAGGAAAACTGCTTTGCTTTCCATTGTCACTCCTTGGGAACTCATCCTTGGTGCGGAGGGGTATGGCTGCATTTACTGATGATCTTGGACTGGCACAAGTCTTCTGTGAAGTGGAAAATAAATAGCTGTCCCGTATCATCTTGACAGTTCTTTATCTAGATTTTGTAAGCAGTTTTCTGTCGACTAAGTTGGTATATAGTGCCCTTCAGCTGCTTTTCTGTTTCTACAGGATAATACCATTGATTTTCTGGAATATGTAGCTGCCTTGAATCTTGTTTTACGAGGAAAACTGGAACACAAGCTGAGGTGGACATTCAAAGTATATGACAAGGATGGGAATGGCTGCATAGATAAACCTGAGCTGCTGGAAATTGTTGAGGTGAGTAGGCATTTCCTAATACTTATTTAAGCAATCGCAGTTCTTTGGCAATGTAATGATGTATATGGGTTTTGTGAAAATCAGGTTTCAAGGCAGCTGTGGGCAGTCATGAGTGAAAATGCCTGACCTTGGTGAAAGGGTCATGTAGTCAGTGGTTTGGAGACTGGTGGGGTGGCTGTGGGATCAGTTGAACCCACCGTGGGCAGCCTGGGCCCCCGCTGCTCCAAGCTGTCCACAAGTGCAGCATCTGGGTGCTGTTGCGGAGTTCCTGTGTCTCTGCTCTGCCTTTTCTGTCAACCTTTTTGTGCCAAGATTCATTGGAGTGGCCAGTGGAAGAGGGTTTCAGCCCGTGCTCCTTACAGGAGCTAAGGTTCCTGCCCGAGTAGCTGGTGAGAATACACGGAGAGGCACAAATTAGCAAGAAACCCCTTTTGTAATTATTCCTTTCTGGGTTTCTGTTATGTTCTGCACTTAGCAGAATTAGTGACTTGGTGAAGGTGCGAGGGGGCATGGGGCTTAGCAGACAGACACGAGGTACCTGGGTTCTCACTTCAGGTAAGTATCTTGGTGATCGTGCTAGTCCCTCCTGCAGCACAGCTGCTGTTACCCTTGCACAGCGGTACTTGAGGCTTAACTAATGGTTATCAAACACTTTAGGATCTTAGGTGAAATGCAATACCAAGGAAACATCACAAATGGACTCTGTGGACAGCAGGTCCTCCTGGCTGGGAAGTGTGACCAGTGGGTCACCTGCAGCACCAGCAGCAGGTATGGGAGCACCTGGGGAGCTGCTCTGGGGCAGGCTCAGTTATAGCTTTGATATTTGAGGTCAGGGAAGAATTGGCCAGAGCTGTGTTAGCCTCTTGCTAATCCCCTTTCTGGGAAGACTTCAGACAAAACCCTTCAGCCTAAGGAGTAAAGTTAGCAATGGACAGGTGGTTGTTAGGGGAAGGAATAGCTAAAATCCGCCCCTTTCCAGGGACAAAGTGTCACAGAGACTATGGGTCAAAATACGTGCTACTACAGGCTTGATCTTGCAGCTTGGGCACAAGTTCCCTGGGAGAGAGGGTTGGGTAAATCCACATGTGCCTGGCCTCAGATGTTAGAAAAGATGTTAGAAAAATCAGATGATTTTCCCATCTGTGAAACTCTTGCCTTGTTCTTTGCAAAGGAACCCTGAGGTCCGACCACGGTGTGTAAGGAAAATAGGAGAGGGCAGCAGCTTCAAAGAGTAAATGAAGTAATCCGCAGTGTGTGTGAGCATAAGATTGTGGGTTTCAGTCAAGGTCTGGGGCTATTGAGAGGCAGATCTCTCCGGAAAGGTTAAAACCACAACCTTTGTAAAAGACCTTTACGCTGTTGGGAAGATAATGGAGTTCACCACTGCTTTTCATTTTCCAGTCCTAATTTGTGAACTTATTTTCAGTCTATCTACAAGCTGAAGAAAGTGTGTTGGTCGGAGGTGGAGGAGAGGACTCCGTTGCTCACACCAGAGGAGGTTGTGGACAGAATATTTCAGTTAGTGGATGAAAATGGGGATGGTAAGTGATCCATGGCCCGGATTGCATTCATGCGTAATAAGAAGTTATCTCTGCTGGGCAGGTTCCTTTAATTATGTCTATCAATAAATCACTTAGGACTATGTTACTCATATTAGACACACTGGGTTTGGTTCCGGTCTGCTTGTTAGAATTGAGAGTAACTTGGTGCAGTAGGAGGAAATAATCCTCATTGTTATTTTAATGTAAAGTCAGAGGGGTGACTACTCTGGGCTTGGAGGCTGCACAGATCTCCTCTGAAAGCAACCCCAGCAGGTCCCCGTCCTGGCACAAACAGCCTGGGTAAAGAAAGTGGCTCCAGACAAATCGGAGCTTGCAGGATCAGACTTGTAATCCTCCTGGAGGAGCGTGCGTAAGCTCGTGCAACGCTTCACGTTAGCCGATGGGATGGGGTAGGTGTGAATGCATTGGGTTACAGCCTGGTGGTTTGTCTTTTGGCTCTCTGGCCTAAGCTACATGGGGAAATGAAGCATAGCTTTTGTCCTCTTAGTATATTTTCTCAAACTTAGATGGTTTTTACTTCTTGCCTTCCTTTTCTTCTGTCTTATCTGCCATGTTTTGTCTCCCCATCTTGTGTCCTCCTCATCTGTACGCAGGGCAGTTGTCGCTTGATGAGTTCATTGATGGGGCCAGGAGAGACAAGTGGGTGATGAAGATGTTGCAGATGGATGTAAACCCTGGGGGATGGATCTCTGAGCAGAGGAGAAAGAGTGCTTTGTTCTGAGAGAATTCAGTTTTGATGCAGCTGAAAATGTGATGCTGACTACAACTGTGGCTCTCTTACTCCAGGGTGGTCGTGGCTTTCCTTCTTAATACAATCTCAGCATCCGCATGAAAACTTCAGTGGTTTAAGAAGCCATATCTCAATCTAAAACCCATGTGCTGCGTACTGCTGGTACCCAGAGACTCCTTTTGGCCCATGAATAAGTCTTTCTGCGTACAAAATACTGTTTGCCAGGTCTGGTTTTTGGTTCACCCCAAGGAACAAACTTTTTGTGGCTTCCTGCAGCGGATCCTGGGCAGGATTTTATTCCGATGACAGACGGGATTTGGCGGTGAGAAATCCAGATGCAGTGGTGCCGTCTCCAGCGCAGACTAGTGTTTGCATCATTCGTGCCTGCAGAGATGCAAACACGTCGAACCAAAAGTCACAAGGAAAGAGGGGGTCTGGCCGGCTTTATACACTAGGATGTCTCTTACACATAGCCATATGTGTGAATATTTAGATTATACCGTTAGTGTAAAGTTATTGAACACCAACATATCGCTATCAAAAAAGAGAATTGGATTATAAGGGATAGCCAAGACAGTACACAGAGTTGAGGAAAATATAAGGTGTGGGCTGGGCAGGTGGAGCGGTAACTCCTTACGTCTCCTTCCTGTGGACCAGACACTGCTCCTCGTACCTGTTCAGAGACCTGGGTTTCTGTGGGGCTGGAAGAAGGCTATTTCCAAACACCGAGCAGCAGCGAGATGGTGCCTCTTGGCAGCCACGTGTAGAGGACAGATTTGCACAAGGGTGATTCCGCTCCTTTTGAGCCTGTTTCTTACTGAATCATCACTCTGGAACACTTTTCCTGCCCTGTGAAGACTGAATGAGCACAAGGAGCTCCAGGACTTTCACTGTGTGGGAGAAGTTTTGTGTGGAAGGAGAGATAAGGGAAGAGCAGAGTTTTGCTTGGGGTGTCTCTGCAATGAGATTAGCCCTGCTTTATCAGCATCAGAATGGAACAAGTGACAGGAAAAGCCAAGTCAGTTACTGAAGTAGTACAGTGGTTCTACGCTGCACTTAAACAGCTACAGACACAATTCGCACAGGTTGTAGGCTGAGCTCTGCTGTTCTTACGGCTGACCCATACACCTGTACATGTATGCGGAAAGAATTTGAGTTGAACCAGTATTTTGGTTCACCTTTATTGGACTTATATGGATTATTTGCAACAAGAATTTCCCCAGAAAAATAACATAAGGGTTTATATGTTTTTTTAATTTTGCCATAGAATCAGTGGGCCAAGTCACATCCGTGGAAATACTTTAGTGGTAGGACAAGGGGTAGCAGTTTTAAGCTAAAAGAGGGGAGATTTTGACTAGATATAAGGAAGATGTTTTCTTACAATGAGGGTGGTGAAACCCTGGCCCAGGTCGCCCAGAGGTGGTAGGTGCCCCGTCCCTGGAGACATTCTGGTTCAGCTTGGACGGGGCTCTGAGCAACCTGCTCTAGTTGAAGCTGTCCCTGCTCATGGCAGGGAGGTTGGAGTAGGTGGCCTTGGAAGGTCCCTTCTGACCCAAACTATTCTATGATTTGCAATCCTTTTCTTGTGGCCTTTAATTATGACTGTAGTATCTTTCATTAGTTAGTTTGCTGGTTTGCAGTCTTGTCAATTTAACCAATGTTTAAATTCAGGAACATGAAGTATTTGGGGTAAGACACAATCAGTGCTGGAGTTCAAGTCCATATACATTTCCACTTCTAAATAGCCTTTCTAAGAGTTCTCTGTAAATACACACTTGTGGCATGCTTACTTACCAGAGCAGATTAGACTTCTAGTTTTTGCTACTCTAGGGCAGCTGTTTACAGCTCATTCAAGTCAATAGTTTATCAGCCAAAGATCTGAAAGAAAAATCTTACTTCTGACTTGAGGACTTGGAAGAAAAGATTCACTCTAATGATTTTCCAACCTGTGCACAAATGTTTTCACAACAGGATACAAATCTCTAGTTCCTCAAGTCTCAGCATTTCAATCAACAAGACATGCTTTACTTCTGCTTCCTGCACAATTTAAGTGGGTATTTACTTGCTACAGTTGCATTCTGCAGTTTTACTTAATTGCTTTAATTTTTTAATTCTGGTCACCTGGCCAGAGCAGGCGCTGAAGCAGCTCTTTGGTGTCCCCCGCGCCAGCAGTCCTCTGCTGGGGTGGTAGAGGGCATCCTAACACTGAGCACTGCCACAGCTGGTGGTGGAAATTTTACAACGTGTGCATTTAATAAATAATTACTTATTCAGATTCTGTTCTGTAGTATTCATTTGTCTCTCAGAATGAAGGTGAGGGCCCGTCTAAGGAGCATCTGACCAAAAATGTTTTTAAGTTTGGCATAATGAATTTAAGGGAGGTGTTAATTGTAACAGCTAACCTGGATAAGACAAATATAAGGCAGAGATGGTGATGCTATTGCAGGTGCAAAGTAGGACAGGAGTATCTTCTGTTTAACTTCTACGTAATGACAGTGGAAAGCATGTGTATGATCAATTCCACTCAGAATTTTTTTTTTTTAAATCAGTGCTTACTATAAAGTGAGCTGACAGTTCTGCAATGAGATAACCCCTCTTTTGACCCCACCAGGACTGAAGTAGGAACCTTGAATTTAGGGTTCAGTGTGGGACTTGGCAGTGGGACACAGGATTGCCTTCTCCTCCTCCAGCCTGGGCAGAGCTATGATAGTAGTGGTGCGCAGGGCAGATAGCACTTGTGTTAGTGCTGGCATAACCCGGTGGAAAATTGTTCCTCTTATCAATTGTGTAATCTTTTGCCAAGAAATCTCAAGATGCTTTAGTCTTCGCCCTATTTTTAAATCCATAGGTGTAAACACTTTGATCTCCTCCCAAACTCAATTCAACATTCACATCAAGCTGTTGATGTCAGACGTTTTGCATAATCCATTTTTCCAGACTTATAGCCCAGCTAGAATTGGATTTGACTGATCGGATTTGTTTTCAGTCTAAATTGGGAAACAGGATGGCTTGGAAAAAGCAAATGCCATGTGATTTTTTTTTTTTTTTTTAGCCTCTACCATCTGCTCCGATGTTTGATGCCCCTGAAGTTGGGTAAGATTGAAGGTGAAATAATCATGTTAGAAAGCTGAAGGTGAGGCTGTTGCTTGAAGGTGGCTGATGAGGAGAGGCAGCAGGGAACAGGCGCCAAGGAGGCATCGCATCCTAAAATACTCTGGAAGGTTCATTCCCAGGGAATGTGCTGAGCAGTAGAAATAATGAGGCTGAGAAGGAAGGAGAATAATTGCATCCAACTGTGCTTAGCTATGTTCTTCATTTGTCCGTACACCTGATGTTCTGAGAGGGGAGGTTCGCCCATGGGTAGCTGGGGTTTGGTAGCAGCCCAGAGGAAAGATTTGTGTCCAGGTCGTTCCTGAGCACCACGTGCAGCTCCCCTTGAAAATGTTGAAAACGGAGTGGCCGTGCCAGGACTTGCATAGCCCCATGCTGATTGCTGCAGGGACTTTTTGTGGTCTCGCCATACTCGTTTGTTTTTCTCATAGCACCTATGCTCAGCTTTGGCAGTATGGGAAAATACCCCTTCCCTTTCCCTTTCCCTTTCCCTTTC
>NW_010542373.1:0-15342 GCF_000687285.1 Phaethon lepturus | reverse complement strand
GGGGTGATGGTTTTAAACTGAAAGAGGAGAGATTCAGACTAGATCTAAGGCAGAAATATTTGACAATGAGGGTGGTGAACCCCTGGCCCAGGTTGCCCAGAGAGGTGGTGGATGCCCCATCCCTGGGAACATCCCAGGTCAGGTTGGACGGGGCTCTGAGCAACCTGCTCTAGTTGAAGATGTCCCTGCTCACTGCAGGGGGGTTGGACTAGATGGCCTTGAAAGGTCCCTTCCAACCCAAACTGTTCTATGATTCTGCGATTCTATGATTACGATGACAGTGTCCTATCCAGCAGGCCCCCGCTGTAGATGCCTGGGAAAGGGATCTCTATATTTAGAAGGCATTCAGAATTTTTGTTTTTCTTTCAGGAATTTGTCCGACGGCTTTTTAACCTGCTAAATGCCTGCTGTGAGAAGGCAGCTGGCAGAACCACTCACCATTTGAAGGATGTCTGTTTTCAGCTTGCTTTCTGCAAAGTGCTGTCTGACTGGCAGAGTAGATGCCTCCTTGTTCTTGTATCAGAAGAGATGGTGAATGATTCCTCAGTGGCACTTACGGTTTTATGGATGTCTACTGCATCCACTCTCAGCCATCTCTTCTGTAGAGTAGTTGTGTTGTGTTATTAGGATCTCATTTCTGGCTCTAAGCCACAAACTGAGCAAGATTTGCAAGGAACAAAGAGTAGCTGTCTTTGCAATGCCCATGCTCCTGGCTTTCTACAGCCCACCGTTGTCTCTGACAGCAACTTGCTTTGCAGCCCTGTACAAACCACTGAAGCTGGATTCACCTCTCCTAACTCCGACTGTCTAAATTTGAGGCATTTTACAAGTCAACCCCAGATGCCTGCTTTAGGGGAAGGGAAATCCTTCTGTAGACTGTCAAGGGACTTCAGCCACCACCTCTTGCAGAGGCACCTATATCGTAGTTGGCTGGATCCCAGCTGTAGGGTTAAGCTCAGCCTCCTCCCCACACACCTCTGTTTGCCTGTCCGTACAAACCCAGGCAGCTTCCCCACCTCATGGCGTTATTTAGGAGCTCAATTAGTTAATGGCTCCAAAGTGCTGGTAAGATGGATAACTCTACCGAAACACTGTTCTCGGGAAGTACTTCCACAATTTTTTTTTTTTTTTAAAAGCCACCTGACAAATCTGTGGCCAGAAGGGTCAGGATGTCAAAAGAGATGGACAGTGAGTAACTGAGGAGGGGACGGGAATTATAAATCATCTTCCAGTTGGCATTTGTTTCATTTTTATCTCCACTTGAATGCTCAAGAGCAAGGTAGGAGGAAGGAGTTTTGTTACTGACTTACTAATGTCTCTGATGAAGGGCAAGAAACCCTCCAGTGCACAACTGAGACCCCTCTGTCTTCACGCTGTTGTATCTTCAGGTTTTTGCTATTTCTAAGTTAAAAAGCATGCAAGGGGAAAAAAGAAAAAAACAGCTGAAAAAGGCCTTTTCAGGTTATTTTTTAATATCATAAGGATGTGGAAAGGAACATTAACCCTGTTGCTGTTCTTTTGTGAGTCAAAACAAGTCAGGAAGATGCAAACTTCCCTCCAACACATTTTTACTGTGCTTTTGGCCCGTGGCCCTTTCCCTTGCTGCAAGCCTGGCCAGCTTCACTAACCAGTGCCGAGCGTACACAGCACTTAAGGCTTCTTTGAGCTTTTTCTGCCGGCAGCTGCGTGCCATCGTCTCTGCTGTTTGCACAGCTGAATGCCTGTAATACCTGAGTCAGGGCTGAGCGCAGTGCAAATCCCCCCAGCTATCAGGAAATCCAATTTTATGGACACGGCTAAATTTGTGTGATGTGTTGGTGGATTAATTCATGAAGATCATTGCCTTCTCAGTACTGTAATTCAAGCTCTTTTCTTACAGGGGAGAGAGGCAGGCACATAGATATTTTCACATCATGGGGCCAGTCAACAAGTGTCACAGTGGGATGCAGAAGCAGCATGGAAGATTGTGCTTGGCCAAAGGTCAATATGACTACTAGAGTGCTGCATGGGATTGGTCAAAGGTTTTAAATGCACAGTCCAGATGATGGGTTAATTCTGATTTCACGGATATTGATAGGTCAAAAGGCTTCTAGTGACTCCAAAACTGTACGTAGGTATTGCCCATTCTGGGATTTTTTTGCTGGATAGTTGTAGACTGGCCTAAATCAATAAATCACACCTGTTTTGTGGGTCAAGATGGAAAGGAAAAGCTTTTATTTGGGAGGCAACAGTCTGCTTACACTGTGATACTGCCCCACGTCCTTCTGCTCTTTGTGTTTGTACAGTACTTTTTCCCTTCATGCCCTAGGAAAGCTGCAGGTTGTTCTTGTGCCTTTCTGGTGTCCCTGGACAGCACAACTCCAAAGCCCTTTATCCCTTTGGTAGGTAGGGGATACCCTTCCCTTAGGTAGCGCCAGTGCTTCCCCTAGAAGGGCCTTCCCAAAACAGATACAGAATCACAGAATCATAGAATCATTTAGGCTGGAAAAGACCCTTAGGTTTACCAAATCCAACCATCAACTTAACACTGCCAAGGCCACCACTAAATCATGTCCCTAATATAACCATTCTTGCACCCTTCCATTAAAATGAAAGCCAGAAAACTTTACACATACCGCCCCCCCACCCCATATAGGGCTGTTTAATGTATATTCCCAGAGAGACAGGAAGATAATTGATATTTTCATCCTCCTTTACTCTGATGAGAAAGTAGAGGCCTAGCACAGCTGTGATTTGTGGAAGAAGCAGTGTGAGTTTCCCCACACCCAGCATCCCTCCAGCCCATGTTTCTCCATCTTCACAAGGACTGTTCTACTGGTCCCGCAGTGGGAGGACCCACTACAGTCAACAATGTCCCCAGCAATGTCATCGTTGTCTTCAGTCTTCATCTGGCAGACGTGAGACATTCTGTTTCTTCCAGCTCCTGACCATGCGATATGTCCTGCACTTCCCCTGGCACAGCACAGAGGACGAGCTCTATGTCCACCAAGAATCCTGACACCCCTCATGTCAGTCCAGCATCTAGCAACTGCTGCAGTCATGCACCTGAAGGTGCCAGTAACTCTGCAAAGCCACCAATGGCATGGGGTCACCAATTCAGGAATTTCAGTGGGAAACCATCGTTTGCCCGTTGTATTTGTCTTTGCAACGGAACACACATGAACAGGGACCTAGTTACAGGTGCTGTTTTACGGGTGCTAACGGGAAAACTCATGATTTTGGGGCCCCTTGCAAGCTCAGTTCAATCACGTGCAGCCTCCAGAGCCCACAGAAGTCAGGAGCTCTCTGAAATCGGGATCAGCAGTTTGATGTTGGGGTGGATCTCAAAGCACATCAGGAAGGATGGAGGAATAGTGCTTGCTCTGTTTCTTGCATGGAGAGAAAGACAAAGGCGGCAGAAACATAACACATCTCAGGCTACGCGGTATCAGCTGCAGATTTGGGAACAGATCTAGGAAAAGGATGGTGCATGTATGAGTATGTGTGTCTGCATACAGGGGTGGGCGGGAACTGGTTCCACTAAAGTGACAGGCAGAACCTCCACTGTCTTCTCCAGAGCAAGGATTTCATCCATCAGCTCAAACCCTCTATGATGTACATGAAAATCCTTCATATAAATTCTGTACAGCCCTGATGACCAACCAGAGCTGCTGGTTCCTACATCTCACCTGATGTCCTTATTCCTGCACCAATTCACAGCATCCCACAACACCTTCAGGGAATCACTGGAGCTTTCCAAGCCTTGACGGGACCCTGGGAAATGGCAGAAGTGAAAGTTTAAAGAGGTTTGATCCAGTGGAGGCTCATCTTAGAAGAAGAAATAAAAAAAAATGTGCATCAGCTGATAGGAGGAAGGACTTCAAATCACCCTAAAAGACACCTTTGATAGGATGAAAGGAAATGGCCTCAAATTGCACCAGGGGAAGTTTAGACTGGATATTAGGAAAAATGTCTTTACTGAGAGGGTGGTCAAGCATTGGCACAGGCTGCCCAGGGAGGTGGTGGAGTCACCATCACTGGAAGTGCTCAAAAAACATGTGGACGTGGCGCTTTGGGACATGGTTTAGTGGGTGTGGTGGTGGTGGGTTGACGGTTGGACTTGATGATCTTAAAGGTCTTTTCCAACCTTAATGATTCTGTGATTTTATGATTCTTAAACACCTTACAGACTGAAATACCCACAGGAATGTGGTCTGTTCTTCCTGCTCCCAGTTTATGCCCCGTCTCTCCCCACCCATCTCTTTTTCCTTTTAAAATCTAATTTCTCTAACCTCTGGAAGCAGCCAGACATGGTTCAAGAATGACCTTCCACCCCCTCCATTAAAGTTTGTCTCCCTCTCCCTTTCTTCATAAACCTGTTTATACCAGTTCCAGATGAATGGAGAAGACCCACTGAAAGTGTTTTTCTAGGGTATTTTCTCACAAATTGGACCATTAAACCTAATGTATGGTATTAGCAAAGTATGTAGTATTAAACAAAGTAATATTTAGCACATAAAATCTATTTAGAATATTAGAGATTGGGATCGTTTTCTCTGTACAATGCTTAAAATGTTTTGGAAAGCGAGGGAGAAGTGCATTAACAGAAGGATCAGGTTGTGATGCAAGGCTAAAGAGTAAAAGCTCCCTGGACCACTATAATTTTGACCCCTTCTTGAAATCATTATGCTACGACATAGGGCCTTTCATTATTTGAGAATGTAACACTGGGCTGTGGGAGTTTTAACCCTGCATTTTCTGGCTTTTGTGGGTTTAACTCACAATTTAATGTTCCATTAAAATGGTAATTTTTCTTATTTTTCTTCTCAATGAATTAGGTTGGAGAGGTTTTTGAGAGTGAAAGGGGAAATTAAAAATTTGAGGAAACTGGAGAGATTGACTTGATTCTTACACGAAAGCTTTTCGGGGGGTGTTTTAAGGGAAGGTGAGCACACCATAAAACCTCTTTTTTCAGGGTGAATGATGTCACAAGACCTTTGTACAAATGAGAATCGGATCCAGCGTGTTCACAAAGACAAACAAATAAGCCCATCAAAGAGACTTTCTTCATTTTGTTTCATGCGAAATTGTGTTTCAAAATATGCAAAAAACACTGCTTTGTGTTTTTAGTAAAGAGGATTCATTTTAGTAAAGAGGATTTTTCCACCTTCCTGTCCTTCCTCTGAGCTCACCTCTCCTCAAATCCTTCCTTGTTATTTTACTGAGTAATTTCTGTGATGTCCTCTGTTACCCTCTGGTCCTACATCATGCATTTGCCCCATCTATCCCATCCCTGAAGACTACAGGGGTTCCTCTGAGAAGCCCCAAGTCTCTGATTTAAAGACTTTTGATACAGAAAAACATGTTCCTATGGATTTATAGAACACTAGACAACTACGCAATTATTATTAATTTTTATGGGGTTTGTGCAGGGTTGTAGGTAGATACACCACCAAGTTTACAACACCATCGTGCTAGACATTTCTCATCCATATGCTACGTATTCACCTTATCAGAGAGACCCGGGGGATACATTGTCCTGCTGTTGGATGGTATTGTAAGCAAGGGATATACCATAGGTCACTTATCAAGCTTTCTTTGTGTACTTGCTTGGGCATCATGACACCTCCTAACTTGTCTGGGAGTAAACTGGTACCAATTTATAACACCACAGCTATCAAAAACAGAGACATAAGATTGCATAGGGTCTAACGCATAAAATGGTTATAAAGATGGAAGAAGGAGTAACAAGCACTGCTGGTTCACAGGACACAGGGCCCCTTTCCATTCCTTGCACTCTGGTATTCCCACGCATGTTGCAATAATGTCTCTTGCTTGCAATGCGAGTACACCCCAAAATGTACAACGTACTCATCAGGGAAAGCAAATAAGCAGATAGCTGGCGCAGAGAACAGGGTGACGAGCATGTAGCAGGCATGGAGAGAAGATTGCATGGATTATCTAGGAGCACATCTAGGCATATGCAATAATCCAGCAAGGAGCTGTAATCATTACCTGGCATTTAACTGATACTATTATTATTATAATAAATATTAATTAGATGTTGAGTGCTGACATCAAATCCCTTTCCCACCAGCATGACCTCAAAGTCTGCTGGAGATCCCAAATCAGAGGCTTCTGTTGTTTTCAACAGCCTTTGGACCAGGCCATTTCACCCACAGGAGAAACCTGTTGCATTTCAGAGCTGTAACAAGAATGCCGGCAAGAAAAAAAGAAGGGAGAGAGTTAATAGAGTTATCTGCTGTGTGAGGTCTGAAAAAAACAAATACTTCCATGAAGTGAATGGGGACAGATGTTCAGACTGTGGAAGGTGTTTGCAAAAATGGCAGCCACTGGCCAATGTTCTCTTTCTCATTATTCCTCATTTGTGGAACAAAATCAGATATTATCTCCAGGGATGTTTTCAGATGTAAATAGATGACCAGGCATGTTCAGATGATTTTTGCCATGCCGTGTGTTTATGTTTCATATCATTTCACAGGCACACTTCAATCAGATTGCATCAAAACTCGTGGCCACATCAGGGGTGTTTTGACTGAAATGAAGATTAAACATTACTCAAGACGATTTATAGCCATCCAAAACTAGATCTAGAAGGAAGCTGAACCATTTGTCTGGCACTTTCAGAGCCTCAGGGGTAGGAAGATCTGTGCAGATTTATATTTTTTATTTCTATAGTCTCACAACCACTCACTAATGAGAACAATTTCTCACTTCCTCAGTGTATGTAGGACTTCAGCGTCGCAGCCCTTCCACCATGGGGCTAGATACGAGCACGTTTACATCTGTGCACATCCAGAGTAACTGATGAAGCAACCAAAGTCTGAATCAGACCCACAGCTTCGGGTCTGCACAGTCACCTACCGTCTGTGTCCTCCTCTTCGTCATCCAGGCTGTTGGCACTTGAACCATACCAAACATAGCCAAGCTTTGAAAAATTTGGGCACTCAATTCAAGTTTTTCAGGCTATCTGAACTATCTAAAATATTCTTAGCATATTTTTCTTCCATTCCTGAATTACAGCAGGTATCAGGACTTTAGATAAGACATAAAATTTGAACAGGGCTTTGCTACTTGAAGAGGAGCGTTAGTTTGGGATCTGATGGGCATCATCACAGTTATGTCCTGCTCAAAATTTTCCAAAAATAATCAGTGGTTGCAGGCTTCATGCTAGGGGAAGGATTCAGACTGGGTCACCATGTGAGACGGGTATTTTAGAGACAGCAGGAACACGCTGTCTGTGCACTTTCCTCAGTCCGTTCGTCTTCAGATGAGTTTTGATGTTATTTGCTTGATGAGGTCTAAGTAATTCTTTGGGAAATTCTTTTTTTTTTTCCATGCTGCACAAGTTGATAGCTGGATGAGGGGTCATGAATTTCCAATGGAAAAGGGCATGAGTTTCCCATGGATTTGGTGTCTCAGGGCAGAAGTATTTTGCTTCTGCTGAGTCTGGTGATGCAGGGAAAAGGCAAGTTGAGAACTCACGCTGCCAAAGGAGAAGCATCTTCTTAATTTCCTGCAACTTTGCAGTCCCTGCACAGTGCCATGGGAAAGCTTTGGGACCACAAGATGGGCTGGAACGATCCTCAGTATATAACTGGGGAAACCACATTCAAAGAGGGTGCCTCAGTGCACTGCATGTCTTCCCGATGACTAGCTTTAATTTTGGTTTTTTAATTTATTTTATTTTATATTGTTGATTCACATCTTACAACACTTTGCTGTTCCTGTCTCCCTGCCCTCAGTTGATGAGAACTGGGGTTGTGCATCTGTCTTTCACTGCTGTCGCATGAAGCCGGTCCTCTATGTTGCATACAGATGAGACTTGGCTCTCGCCTGCGTGGCAGCCAGAAGGAAATCCACAGGAATCACAGCTCCCCAGGTGTAAAAGTATGGAAAAAAAACCAAAAACAAAAACACAGGCTTACAGTCTGCAGAGAACTGGTGGAAGACACTAGTGCTGCTTTGCCAGCACTTGTGATTTTACTGCCAGCCTCAAAATGTCTTCTAGTGTCTTGAACCAGTGAAAGGATTGTACGTTAAAACACAAACGCCGCGTGGTTGTCGCTAAGGAGCAAAGCTAGGACACGTGAGCCCTCAA
This sequence comes from Phaethon lepturus, assembly GCF_000687285.1. NCBI lineage: Eukaryota > Metazoa > Chordata > Aves > Phaethontiformes > Phaethontidae > Phaethon > Phaethon lepturus. The sequence continues at coordinate 7,241 of NW_010542373.1, read as the reverse complement.
GGGTGTGAGACCAGAGGGCTGTAGAAGGACCCCAGATGTCAATGCTTTTCAAATCCTGAACTGTTTTCTTTTTGCACTCAGGATTGGTAACGGTAAGATTAATGGCTGGATTGTATCTATGTTCTCCAAAGTTTCTTGCTATAATGTCTGATCCCTGAAGATTATCCCTACATCTTCTTCAAACTCTTCCTATTTAAACATTCCCTTTACAAAGTCAGCTTTCAACCCTCCATTTGAGAAAAATATTAAGCTGTTTTGTCAGAGAAGAGACACATATCAGAAAGGGGTTCTTTCTGCAGCATGTGCCTCAGACCTCCCCAGCTTCTATTTATGCTTCTTTTGAGCGTAAGGATAGTTTGCTTTTATCTGTCCAATGGATTTCTGTTGCTGTGATCATTTCTCTCTTGGGAAAGGTGTCTGTGGTTCTTTCCACCACCACAGAAACACAAAAGACCCCTTTTCCTTTTGTCAAGAAGCCAATGTCGAGAATTTCCTGCTCTCTCACTTGGGGGTAGTGACTGACCTGGAAAGAACATCTCAGCTGAGTATTAGTTTCCCCAAATGAAATATCACTTGCTCTCTTCTGTGCAGTGCCAGTAATATGAATGGTCTCCAACCACCATAATTGCTTCGCGGTAGATTGAAAAAAGAAGGAGCAGCTTTGCTGATTTGTGGTTTAGAAGAATGTACAATATATGTGTCTCCAACTGATATTAAAGATGACAGATTGAAATCTGAACCGACGAAGATGTGCACTGCAGATGATAAATTGCCCTCCAACTTTGAGAAGAGTTGGATCGTGGCTCAGAGTGCAAGGGAAAGGCATACAATGAAAGCCAGAAGACCTGCGTAGTCTCCACAATTAGTGTAAGCATCCATCCTATGTCTGTAGAGTGTTTTCTATTTCCATATAGATGTAAGTGAATTAGTGTGCTGGGGGCTGGTAGCCCCATTAGATCGCCTGCTTTCCTTTAATGGTTTGATAAAAGGAGGGTGACAAGAAGATAGATAGAGATAATACTCCAGGCTTCTTGCAGTAGAACCATTATCATTAACAGCATTAATTAGCCTATAATACACTGTACAGAAACACCAGATACAACCAGTCTAAAGGGAAGTAACCTGACAATTGTCAGTAACATGATAACTTAGCATTAGCATATACTGATCACGGAGTATCTTTATCTTCCTAACCTGGCCTTTCAAAAAGGGAAGAATTCCCAAGGCTGCCTTGCAGGCAGCATCTCTAGCCAAGTCATTAAAAAGACACATGATTATGGAAGTGGGAGTCACAAGGCTGGTAGCAGATTCCAGAACATTTTGCCATCAGCAGAGTCAGCCCATGCAGGACTAGTCCAGTCTTACCCTTTGGAGACTATTTGCACTTAAGGGCACATTAAGGTGGACCGAATTGCCTCTAAATCTGACAGCCTTTCCCAGCGGAGACAGGTAGTGCCGTTGGAGAGCAACACAGAGAGCTCTGGTAAAGAGAAGTGCAGAGAAGAACCCTGAGTTTGCCCACAGGAGGTAACATATAAAGAGATATAGATAGAATTGGAATATAGCCCGGGACTGTGGGGGTCAGCCTAAAGTAAACCTTACTGTCCTGCAGTCTGGATGTGCAGAGATGACAAATTACACTAAGGAAGAATGAATCATTTTACTGCTACCCCTTGCGAGCAGCTAGCAAAAAACCCCAAGGCTCCTACTAAGAAGAGAAATTAACTGTGGAATCAGTATTTTTTTAAGGTAATCTTTCTCTGCAAAGAATGTATCAAGGCACAGAATCACAGAAATACAGTTGAGTCTCTTGGACCAAAGCTGAAGCAGGGACATCTAGATCACACTCAACAGAAGTTTATCCAAACTATTTGTGAAAACCCCTAATCAAGGAGATTTTACAGCCTCCATTGTCAAGCCATTTTAGTGTTTTGTTGTGAACATGATTTCTAGTCTACCTTAGTATCCAAACTAAATCTTCTTTGCTGAAAATTAAGCTCATTTCTCCTTATTATTCTCTCAGTGGACTAGAAGAATTGCTCTCATCACTTTTTCAAGTATCTTTAGTCTCCTGGAAGGCTATTATTCTATCTATCTCCACTTGGCTTCTCTTTTCTTGGCTAAAGAAATACAATTCCTTCAATGTATTTTGCTGATTACAAAAGTAATCAAACTACCAGAGAGGATTCTGTTGCTCTGGGCACAAACCCTCTCTCAGCGAGGAGCCCTGAGACTTTCTTTCATCAAGCTTTTCTGCATGCTGCTGCTTCAGCCTGTGTGATGCTTCTCCCCACCAGCATAACTGCTCTGAAAGGAATATCGAGTTTTCATCTAACTGCTCCTGGTCTCTCAACAGCCTGAGGCACGTGGGCTGTGGGAACCTTCCTTGGGTTTGGGGTAGGTCCTCAGGGGTGAGGCTGGTATCTAAACTGGTTTGTATTGCCTGACACTAGAGGTTATCAAGGGACTCTGAATCAGCCACAGCTTTGAGACAAACTTCAAAGGGAGCTCCCAGAAAAAGACTGGAAGGATTTTAAACTCAGAAACACCTGGGTTTACTTGAATAAAAACTCCAACCGATTTCTTAGCTAGAGGGTGGAAGGAAAGTGACCCCTCCAGGGGATGTTTCATCCAGACACTAACTTTAGGCTCGAATGAAACTCTCCTTTTCCAGAGGGAGACCTAAGGTTTGTCCAGCCTGGACACCCAACCTTGAGATAGCCTGCATTTGATGAGATGAATTACATGTCTGTGCTCTATTTTCTTTTGCTTTCTCACAAATAGCTCCAGTCCAAACAGAAGGGAAGGGTGATTGATTGATTGATTGATTGATTTGATCATAGAGGTAAAGTTTATGCTTCTGATTCCTTGGGTTGCAGCACTTTTATATCTAAAAGTATTTCTTTGGCTCCTTCAGTGGGTGCTTTGACAAAACAAATCCTTCCAAGTCTCTTCTTGAACTTATTCTGTACGTTGCCTCAGGGGGACCCCAAGCTCAACCACTCTGCCTGTCCATGCAAGCCCGAAACTCCTGAGCACTACACATCCATGACTACAAACAGGTACCTGCTGTCACAGTCTGTGTGGGATCATGAGAAATGCACTTATGAAGAGTCTCCAAGGCAGGTGATGGATAAGTGAGACCAGGATGTCCTGCAATGACCAGGTGGACACCCTTCAGCTAGGTCTTTGAAGCTCAATTTTCCATCTCTTCTGTTTCCATACTGTCCTTCCAAAGGAGAACTGCCTTGGAAATGGCAGGGAGGAGATGAGGTTATCAATACCACTGTTTTTCTTGGGAGTGCAGCCTCATGAGGAGTTGCAGTGTTGCATTCAAGCCTCTCTGTAGAAATGCCTAATTTAGATACTGTAGCAGACCTGGCATCCAGACCAGAGCTTTCTGACCTTGGTTGTACAGACAGCCAGAGTAAAGAGCTAGGGCTGATAGCTAAGGTTGACACCAGCAGTAAGCAGTTGCCTATGGCCCATAGCTTACCCAGGGGCAGTTTCCTGGCAGAAAGATGCACTCCCACCTGGCACTGAAAGCAACCTGGGATCTATCCCACCTACACTCAAGAATTAGCCATGGAGGCCTTTCTAGCTGACCAAATCCTCCCTGACTACCTTCACAGTCAGGGGACAGAAGTAGGCATTCACAGCATGAAGTTCACCTGTCCGAGCATGGATGTCTCCTTTAGGATGACAGAATCAGAATCATAGAATCATTAAGATTGGGAAAGACCTTTAAGATCATCACATCCAACCATCAATGCAACACCACCATGCCCACTAAACCATGTCCTAAACCATGTCCCAAACCAAGTGCCACGTCCACACTTTTTTTGAATATTTCCAGTGATAGTGACTCATGGATGAGTCTCATCTCATGGATGAGATGGTTCATGTCTGAAAGGCTCTCAGTGGTGCATGGAGGGAGCACAGGGGGACAAGCTCAGTGTGGTGATGAGGTGAATCTCACGTTGGACCTCACCTGTTGTAATGATGGGGCATCCACACCGAGGAATGGTTTATATCAGCATTTTGCTATTCAACCAGTAGCTGTTTTAGTGGACTGCAAAAAGAAATGCTGCCCATTCTGCTGGGGCTGGGGCTAGGAAGGAGGGGAGGAATGAAATCTTCCTTGGGGTATGAAAAACATGGAAAATTAAATAGAGCAGACAGCAGAGAGACTGACGGGAGAGAGACTGCCGGATCTACTGTTATTGACCATAAGCTTGGCTAAGGTGGCAGTTATCAGCTATAGTATCATCCCACCTAAAAGTGGAAAGGAAATATCAATACTGAAATGTTAAAGGTACAGAAAAAGCAGAGCAGAGAGAGAATGTGAAATAATGGGACTGCAATGATTAAGACAGACAGACAGCGATGTTGCTGCAATGACTCTCGGCAGCGCTGGGAATGAAAGTCTACATTTCATTGTAAGAAAACATAAAAGGAGATGAATTTGTTCTTGTGCTGCCTGCAGATTGTGGTAGACTACAAAACAGATTTCCTGAGTTCTCTGAAGGAATTGCTTAGAGGAAATACCCAAGTCAGGAAGGTTATTCTCCTTTGCTTACAAAAGATACCTGGATATAGTACCTATAACTTCAGTTTTGGAGCAAAGGGATGGATCCACACCTCTCCACATACAGTTATAAGGTCTGAAATGGCTTGAGGTCAGTGGTTTCTTAAGACAAAAAACGTATTTGGTTCTTGCTGCTTTGAACTTGCTGTGTATTTTCCATTGCTTGAGGTGAAATTCTGCCCTGAAACGGTATACATGCATCAGCGTGTGTATGCATGCGTGAGCAGGGGTCAGATGGGCACACAGCATTGTTATAAATAAAAGGAAAGCGGCTGTCTTTTTGCATTGTGCTTGGAACCAGGGCTTATTTCCCTAGAGGTCCGCATGTCCCCTTTTATTTATGATCTCTAATGGCACCATCCCAAATGATGGCTGCTCCACAGATGGGCCTAGCTCCCCGAAAGGGACTGTCCCATAAGTGCAGCTTTTTGGCAGCACCAGATACCTCTTCCTCGCTATTTGGTGCCCAGCAGATGTGCTATTGTCTAGGGATACCCTAGAGGAGCACCTTGCTTTGGGATGAGGCTCATTTATTTTACTCTCTTGAAGAAATACCGTGAATGCACAAATCTTGAGGATGCTTTTGAAGCACAAGGCAAAGTTATATTTCATGCAAAGCACTGACTTCCAATGAAAGGTTTCAAGATTACAGCTTTCCAGGGCTTTCCTGTACTCAAGATCAGCATCCCAGATCCATGGATTTCCTCTCCTACTGCCATGGCAGCTCCTGGCTTGCACACCTTGCTTACAGGGCAATTTCACAAAATCTCATCTCCTGCTGCAAAGTCAACTTAGGAAACCTCTGCCTCAGTGTCCAGCTCCTTCTTCCCACATCCACATAGCGGGTCAGGAGAGATGCTTTTGGGCCCATGCCAAAAACTATGTCACCGAAACATCTGGGCAAAAGAAAACCTTCTAGACGGTCTGGGTGATTTTTTTGGGGAGGGGTATTGGGTATTTAAAGGTTATTTTCAACCAGGGTTATGTTCAACCAAGGCTATTTAGCAGATTTTTAAAATCATCTCTACTCCAAAGCTCAAGCTTGAGCTGAAGCAATATCTGTCCTTCCCTCCTAAGATGGAGGCAGCTGCTGTCCCTTATTCTTTTACTCCCAGGTCAGCACCTGCAGTCTCAGAGAGGATATAAAAATTAATTGTGACAGCAAGAAAAAGGGATCTGCCCTGACTATGCAACATCCTTCTCCAAAACCTGCGAATAATGCCTGTGGGGTTGCTGATGAGGCCAGGAGGAGCCCTTGGGAGAGCATCTCTTCCATCCCCATCCTGCTGAGAAAGCACCCACTTCCCCCTCAGCACCCCGAGAGAGCCTTGATTCAGGTCGAGTTCATACTACTCTTTTTCAGAGGAATGAGAGGGAGAACTGGGGAGAAAATCTTGTTTACAGTGGTGGTCAGAAGCAAGGCTGGGGGAGCACGTATATATGCAAGTGCGTTCATAGGCATGTGAGGCTTTACCTCGGTTGCCTCCTAAATAACATCAAGAGGCATCGGGGTGACAGAAGGCAGCCGCAGACATCGCCCTCCTTCCCCCTGCAGGGCCTAGCTCTGATTTTTTTCTTTCCCAGCTTTCAAAGCTATTTCAGTTCCTAAAGCAAATCCTTCCTGCACCCTCAACAACTTCTCCCTTCATCCTTTACCGTATGGGGAGAGAAACGTGGAAGCCGGGTTTCCTCTGCAAAGCATAATGAGAGGGGACCCATGATTGCAATTACAGCTCTTGAACTAATGATGTGCAAAGACTCTAGAAAAGAGTAGTCTCTACCCGTGGGGTGGGTTATTCTGTGTTGTCCTAGCTCTGGGTAGCTTGTGAAAGAGAGAAAATCCATTTTAACAGGGGAGTATTTCCTCAGCTGGTATAAAGCAGCACAACCTGATGCCTTTCTAAAGGGCAGGATGGATGACGATAGCCCCAGGATGATTTCCCACAAAGCTTCACAGAATCTGAATGGAAATAAGCACAGTTCATTGCAAGTCCTTAGCAAAACAAGCACACAGCTTGGTGCTTAAATTTCCCCACCATCACCACTATTTTTATGTACAGCCAGCCAGTACCATATTTATTTTCCCAGCATCATCCCCTGCTTGTTTTACAGGAGCAGGACTTGACATACAGGGTGTTGGGCAAATAACTTGCCCAGTGCTTCAAAAAGTCAGCAACAGAGTCAGGAATCACAGCCTGGTACCGTGCAAATAAACACATCTGTCCTCCGGCTGCGTGGAAAACTGCAGGCGTGGGATTTAAGTGGTGGGGGTGAACTGGGGGTAGGGAGCGAGGCGCAAAAAGGAGCCGAGAACAGTGCCTGTTCAATGAATGTATTTGAGTGGGAGTCAGTTAAAGGCTGGTAACTGCATCACACATTCACATTCATCTTCCTTTAAAACATTTTGAGTTTCCTTTGCTCACTACCAAGGCAACAAATCCCCGCAGGAAAACAGGGTGAGCTCTCACGGAGCGGTTGTGTACAGCCGCGAGCGCAGCAACACCGCGCTTGCAGACACACAGCGGCCAAGCCCAGGGCGGTTCCGCAGATATGGAGAAAACCTCTCGGCATCTAGAAACCTCTCACCACCGAGCCCCGGGAACGCGCGGACCGGCCCCTGGGTGTGCAGCGCAGGGGTCCCCCGCGCCGCGCG
>NW_010542372.1:0-3566 GCF_000687285.1 Phaethon lepturus | reverse complement strand
AGTCAAGCACATTGGATAAGTTAGATGGTGAATTGTTGTATATGCAAAATCAAAACACTATTTCATGAATGAGCTATCTAACAGCTTGAGTGGCAACTCCATGGTAAATCAGTATTTTGTTTTTCCTGCCAAAAGAGTACGGTTCTCAAGTTACTGATTTATTGGACCGTCTTTCAAATTACAGCTGTTGTGTTTGACAAGGTCAGCAGTAATCTTTTTTTCCCTGCTGCCACACAAAGCTTGGCTGTGCCAAATCTACCTTGCCTTACAGCTCAGTGTCCAGACTCACCTGCTTGATAACATACTGAACTTGCTCTGACTGCAGAACAGCACTTTTAATAGCATTTGGCTTGCAAGGTGAAAGTCCCTTGTAGATCACAGGAGTATAACATTTCATTGCGTATCTCAAGTCACTGGACAATCGCCTTTCCTCCAAGATGTCTTCAAACTCATCTCTTTTTTTTGATGTGAGCTCTTTCTGCTAGGAACATACAAATAAAGAATGAGACACTGTCTTGAGCCATTCAGTGGTCTGCTTAGCTACAGTACCAAAATAATGGCACGCGATACTTTTGCAATGTTTGGGGTTTCTTTTTAGCTTTCTACAGCACCTACATTCCACACTCTGAGTGCATGAACCAATATTATTTGCTTGGAACAATGCTACAGAAAAAAAATAAAAAGGAAAAAACCCACAACAACAAAAACCCCCAACGCTTTCCAACTGCAAAGATCCCAAATCACCCTATGCCACACATTACTTAATTTGGCCCAACAGGAAGAAGTTGAGACAACACCTGGGCTTTTAAAGCTAAAGTGCCTTGCCTCCAGCCTCTCCATGATTCATAGGTATTAACTAAAACACCTTTGATTCCAACTCTCACAGCTGCATGAAGACAATGCCATGAATGACAGTGTAAAAACACAATCATCAACACAAAACAAATAATCCCTGCTACTTTACATTGTATCTGGGACCTCAGTGATTTGTGCTGGCTTTCACCAAGTCTGGACACGAGGTACGTAAAACCCAGCCAGACAGAATCAAGCCAAAAAAAATATCATCAGCCACGTGAAGATCAAAATGCAATATGGTGCATGTGTAGATAAAAAGAGAGCGCAGCCTCTGAGTAACCAACACCACTGCTAAGCAGGAAAACAAACAGTTCATCAAGAACTAATTGTGGCTCCGTCCCGCTACAGAAATCTCAGTTACAAAACCCTTCCCCTACATCCCCTGCACTGGAGAGATGTCTCCTGTTATCTCCTGTAACATCACAGCTTTTATGAATGACTTCACAGCTGTCCAAAACTTAAATTGTATTCCTCTCAACTTCAAAACAGCAGCCATAGCTAGCAGACAAGCAAGGCAACTGGAGCAAGCCTCTGTGAAACACTTAAAAGTATTGGTAATGATCAAGCATAATCATTAGAAGAAGACGCCAAAAATAAAAATGCTTATGTCTTCCTCTACAGCACCACTTGAAGTGTAGCACAGGCATCCCTTTCCTTCATTCTGCCTCCTCTCCCTACATACAACCTGTGCAGAACCAGTCTGATAATGAAGGATAAAACATGTTGTTTCATGGCTCTTACAGTGACCTTTTCTGGTGCTGAGAGAAAAGCCTGGCCAGCAAACCCGTGGGAGAACACCAGGAACAGATAAGCAAAATGTCCAGCAGTGGCGGCTGGGTTTTCAACCTTGGGAGAGGGAGTCAGGTTTCCCTGCCGCCTGACCACAGCCACATTAGCCACGCTATCAAAAACAGTTGACATTTAAAGTGGGCAGAGAGAAAACATTTAGTTCCTGTCCGTTCACCAAGACAAATAATTTGGCAAAACGGAACAAAAAACCTCAAATCGGGACTATCTCCACTTAAGAACCACTAAAAAAATCCTTCAAAGCCTCAACTGTATTGAAAGCCAATTTTATTTTATCAGAGAACACAAATCCTACTATAAAGTTTCACCTTCTCATATTCTTTACTACCCCACAAAGTACAGTCAAATTTGGATACCATCCTTCTACTACAGTAGCATTTGGTGGATTGTCTAACTTTTCTTTCCACTACTGTTGTTTACAGAATTGTCCCACAGTAACTGCAAAACGAATTCTCCAGGGACTTTTAAAACAATCTTATACAAGGCATTAAACCCAGGCCCGTATCTATTTATCTATTTAAAACTTTTAGTTGTTTTTTTTTTCCTGTGTGGTTTAGCATTACAGTTTTTAATCTTTCTTCTTCCACAGTTTTCAACTAGTTTCAACTTGCAACAGCCAAGTAAGTTAAGAAGACTGGAAAGTTTGTATTAGCCATCCGTTGCCGTTGTCACCTTATATCAACTCCCTTGATTAAAAATAAAACAGAAAAAAACCCCCTTATGCTCTGTAATAGCACAAAAGATAGCTCAGAAGAGCATCAGAAAATATTAATCAGCTCTAAGTATACACCTACTTAAATCAGTATGTGACAAGTCATTGCTCAGAAAAATCTAAGCAACATTTATGCCAGTTACTGAAGTTTAAATGCTGCAACGTGCAACTACACGGAACCCTGACAAAGAAACCCAGCACTCAGCTGGGGTGCCACCAGCCACATCAGCAGCCACCGCGCTGCTACAGCCATTCCCCAGGACTGGTGAGCAGAGCTTTGCAAAGGCCATGGCCAACTGAAGAGTCACCTCTCCGCCGCTGCTCCTCATCTGACGTTTCCAGATTTGATGTACACCTGATCACTCTCCACGGCAATAGTTATTTTCACACCCTGTCCTGAAGTAGCGCTGAGGGAGCCAAAACACACACTTTACCAGCCGCTAAAGAAGAGTAGCGCTGCTTTTACACGTTACAGCCAAGCTGTTGTTCCAGCTTCAATTGCCAACCGGTAGAGAGCACATTGAGAAAATAAGCTGTTGGAAGCCTTGACATCAGAAAATTCGGTAACGTGCACTGTTACTGCGACATTGGTGGAGCACAAAAGCGCAACAGCAGGAGCCTGCAATGCCTCTGCTTCCGTACAACCTTTGAAAGCAATAAAAGGAGGGTGCTTGTGATGCACTTGGGATACCGGCATACAGCCAAAGGGACACAGGAGAAAAGTCTGGGAATCTCTGCCAAAACCAGGAGCTGCTTCCCGCTCTCCCCAGTCCCCTCCTCCAAATACAGGTAGAGAGAGGGGTTTAGCACCCCACACCCAAATCTCATCTGAGGCTGGCATAGGAACTGCAGGGAAAAATCAAGGTCCATAAAGTCATTTCCACTACGCAGCACGGGGAAAACCTGCTTCGGCCACTCCTTCTCCGTGACAATTTTCTAGCGCCGAATTCATCGTCGCTAAAACCTTGTCGTCGCCGACCTTTCTGAAGCCGGCTGGCGTTTCACAGCCTAACCAAGGGGAGAAGCGGCGCTCGGGATCGGGAGCTCTGACTGTCACGACTGACACGACAGACATTGGGGAAGCAGCCGGAGAAGAGAAGCGGGCCTGGGGCCCGCAGCGGCTGGGGAAGATGAACTTGTGAGGGAAGAGGTCCGGTTGCCGCTTGGCCGCGACCTGCTCCCGCTGGGGCCC
>NW_010542371.1:11711-16041 GCF_000687285.1 Phaethon lepturus | reverse complement strand
TGACGCGGGGCGGCCGTCGCGGGCAGATGGTGCCGGCGCTTCCCGACGGTGCCGGTGCGGGCAGCACGAGGTGACGCCGTCTCAGGTACCCTTGTTCCTCCCATATCCTCAGAGGCGTAGGCAGCGCCCTGCCTGACCTCCGCCTCCGATGGAGGCATCGCTGGAGGGAAGTGGGGACGGCGAGGTCTCCCTGGGACGGTAGCCAAAGCAAAGCCAGGCATTTTTAGGCTGGCCCGGCCACCACCCCCTACTGCAAAACTACTCTGCAGCTTTGCTGTTTTCGATCCAGGAGAGTGTGGGCTGCTGCTGGCAGCTACAGGATGAAGTCGCCTCCCTGCTGCATGTCTCTTTCTTCCCAAGCATCCCTGGAGGAACCAGGGGATAGCACATCCCTGGGCTCCCTGGACTCCCTGGACTCCAGTGTTTTCTCCAGTGAGGAAGAGCAAGGACCCCTGCTCCAGAAGGTCATTCCCTCCTTGGACTGCTTTACTATCAATGTAGGAGGCAGCCGCTTTGTGATGTCCCAGCAAACTTTGTCTTGCTACCCTGACACCCGTCTTGGCAAACTGGCTGTAGTGGTCTCTGCTGCCCGGGATGTGGCCTCTGGCCTCCTTGAGCTTTGTGATGATGCCAACCTCTTGGAGAATGAATATTTCTTTGACCGGAGCTCACAGGCATTTCACTACATCCTGAATTACTACCAGACAGGGAGGCTGCATGTGATGGAGCAGCTTTGTGCACTCTCTTTCCTGCAAGAGATCCAGTACTGGGGTTTGGATGAGCTCAGCATCGATTCCTGTTGCAGAGACCGGTGAGTTGTGGGAAGACGTGGTGTGCAGGATCGTGGGCTGGGTGAGCTCAGCATTGTCTTGTGTGCAGGGATGCTCAGGTGAGAGATCCAGCAGTGGGGGTAGATGAGGTATTAGAGCACTGGGAAAAATGTGCTCAAAGCTGGACGAGTTCAGTCCTGAATCCTAGTCTAGAGGTGGATGGCTGTAGGAAATGGGAGGAGATGTGTTGGGTGAGGTCACTGTTGACCTTTGCTGAGGGACAGGTTGGCAGTGGGGTCAAAACAGTGAGACTCTGCCAGGGGCAGGATCTGGGTTGTACTGTACTGGCTTCAGACTGGCCCTGGAAGCTCAAAACATTTGAAAGGGAAAATGCCAGAGATGAAAAAGGTTGTGAAAGGAGACATGTCCCTTCAGTCATCCTGTTTGTGGTTATCCTAGTTAGAGGGATTGGATATGGAGTCAGGCATGGTGCTGCAAGGGTTTGGAGCCTCCCCATCCCGCACTTTTCATTTTGGAGGTTTTCCAGATCCAAGCTGAAGAGGCAGAAAGGGGGGGTGGTCACCTGCCAGGCTGAGTGTGTGTGGCATGGCTCCGGGAGGGGATCTGTGATGGGAAGCGTCGCACATGGATGTAGCAGCTTACAGCAGCAACAGCGGAACATGGCTCACTGGAGACAAGTCGTTACAGGCAGTTTAGGAATGGGGTGGGTTTCGACTGAACCACCCCCAGGACGTTTCTGTTAGTTCTGTTTGCAGTTAACTTTTTTTTTTTGCCACCATTTTTAGTGTTACTCATTTGTTAGTTAGTACTGAAGAAATTAATTCTTCAAATAGTATAACTGCTATTTATCTAAAGCAAAATTATGAGAAAGAAACAAAGAAGCAACCCCACCCCAAAAGGATACCAGAGTTATCCTACCCTAGTGTGGTCCAGTTCTGCAACTGAGAGAGTTGGATCCTAGTTTTCATCCCTTTCTTCCTTCCCTGGTAGGTGTAACAGAAAGCTCCTACATCTTTGGTGGTACAAGTAGCTACAGACCTGTTTGGCATATGCAGGAGTAAGTGTGTATCAAATGAAGGCAAAATTGTATAGCCCCTCTCTCTAAGGCTTGAGATTTGCAGAAGTCAAGAAATACACATGTGAAAGAAAAGGATTTTTTTGTGTGTGTACTTTAGAAATGTTTTTATTTAATTAAATTGTTCTGTAAATATACTCTTGCTCTAACAAAACACTCAACTATGTGTTTACAATCTGGTAGTTCTACTCGGCACAGAGGCTTGTGCACTTCATTGTTTGAGGACCCATATATTTAAAGAAAATAAGATAACTTGTCATCTTACTGTGTATTGATCAGAACTTCATCCATGAGCTCTATGCCTTTTATTATGCCTTGCCTTTTAATATTGCAGATACACACCAATGTAATAAAAATGCAACACGATTAATAAAATTGAGGACAATTTTGAAACAGAGGGTCTGGTTGTGCCAGGATTGCTTACAAGAATGCATGTTAGTAATGTAGCTGATCTTACTGTAGTCAACATGATCTGTATAAATAACATGCTATCAGAATAAAATTCTTCTTCACATACAAACTGTCATTGATGAGGGAATAGAAATATCAGGTCACTTGAAACATGCTGCAGGGTCTCAGTTAATAAAATCATCCACCATATGCTTGACATCAGGGTTTTCTGAGCTCATGTAAAGTATACTTTAATGTATATTCTTAAGCTTCACGTGGTAGAGGATAAGAAAAACATGCATATTGGTATTAAAAATCTCTTTTGGGGGGGTTCTGGGCAGGTACTTTAGGAGGAAGGAGCTGAGTGAAGCCTTAGACATCAAGAAAGAAGCAGAAGAACTGGATGCCCAAGACGAGGAAGAAGACTTTTCTGGTAGCCTCTGTCCCAGTGTCAGACAAAAACTTTGGGAAGTTTTGGAAAAGCCTGGCTCCTCTGCAGCAGCCAGGACTTTTGGCACTCTGTCCATGGCTTTTGTTGTTGTGTCCATTGCCAACATGGCTTTGATTTCAGTAGAGCTAAGCTGGCTGGCACCACCACTACTGGATGCTCTGGAGTACCTGTGCATTGCGTGGTTCACTGTGGAGTTTGTTTTGAGGTTCCTGTGTGCACGGGATCGGTGTCGCTTCCTAAGGAGTGTGGCAAACATCATAGACCTCCTTGCTATTTTACCTTTCTACATCACCCTGCTGGTGGAGAGCCTGTGTGGTGGGGAGAGCTCCCAAGAACTGGAGAACGTGGGGCGCATTGTCCAAGTGCTGAGACTGCTCAGAGCCCTGCGGATGCTGAAGCTGGGAAGACATTCAACAGGTACTTTTGGCCATGGCAGTGGTACTTCTTGTTTTTGCTGCCTACAACAGTTGTTCCTGGGCACAGTCCCCCATTTTGTGTGCATTTCTGCCTAACCTTTTTACCCCGTCTAATGTTAGCAGTAATGGCTTGTGAAAATCTTACTTTTGGACATTGACAATTGAGTGGCAGGGGCCTTCTCCAATAAATTTTAGTTCTTCATAAAGCCGGTGGATGTTATTTGCACAGAATATTTACAAAAGCAGGCCCCAAAGTTGCATACTGTAAATCATCCACCAGTCAGTCACAATGTCATAAATTTAAAAACATGTTTGAGTTGATTTGGTTAGGGATGAAGCAAGAGAAGAAGCGGAGATCATTGACCCATGCTTTTTGTATTATCAAAAGCCCGTTAATGACAGTTTATAATTACCTGTCACTATTTGTTTTGTTAAGAACTATATGCGAAGAAATATGTCATGATTCTGTCTACATCATCGATCCTGAAAACAACCAGGGTAGAGAATATTTCAAGAAAACTGTTAAAAACTACTCATGTGGGGCAGTGGTCTGAGGGGCTCTCTGGCCCTGTTGAACACACTGGTATCTATGTGATATGTGGAGCACAGCTGGGGGCTGTTTACTGAATGGACCGAGGTGCTCAGAGCAGCAGTGTCAGGTTCAGGCAGCATTCACCCATCGGTGTGGGGCCCTCAGTGTTCAAGCACTTCTGACAGCAAACAGATGAACAGCAAGCAGGGGTAATAGAGTGGAAGGTGAAAAGCATTTCTGAGAACATTTTTGTTCACGCTTTCTGAGTAGTGAAGTGAAGGCATAAAAGATAACGTTTTCCAGTGGGAATTTATCAGAGGAAGCTAGGCATGATTGGAAAGTGTTGTGTTTCCCCTTGTGTGTACCCCATTTTTATTATTACTTCATGATATGTGCATGCCTGGATATATGAAAGAGTAAAAGCCATACTCCCACTACACCCTCTCCGTGCCATGATATTGTCCAGTGCTTGGCATTTTCCAAGTAATTTACTTATGTTCCCACTTAAATCGGTATTGAATATGGTACTGAATTTGATAGGAGAAATGTTCAGCCAACACTTAGAGCTTTGAAAACTCAGATCCTAATAGTAAATCATGGTCTCTGTCGTGCAGTAGTAGCCTGTTCTGAAGGTGGTGACGGTCATTCTTACATGGCACTTGACATCTCCGTCCA
>NW_010542371.1:0-11680 GCF_000687285.1 Phaethon lepturus | reverse complement strand
TGGGTTGATGCTTCTCTTTGTTGGAGAGCCATCTCTACCCTGTGACCTGGACCTGCTCCAGCAGGCATTACAGTGTGCTTGCAGCAGCAGAATGTGTCTGGTTTTGTTCCCACTGAAGGGCGGCGAACCTGCCTGCCGATGACAGGGAGTAGCTTTAATGCTACTGAGCATAATCACAGCGATTTTGGAAGTATCTTAATCTTACTCACCAACCCTAGATTATGCCTATGCTGATGCATAACTGCCCCTTAGAAAGCCGTTGAAAGGAAGCTTATAATGATTCAGTCTGTCAATGAGTTTGTTTTGCTTCATTATAATATGTGCAGGGTCTGGTGGGGTTTTTTTGCATGAAAGGCTGCTACACACTTTTGATGGTAGCTGTAATGTGAATGCATTCCTCTAAATTGTATTTGGAAAAAAGAAGAATATTTTAACTCATCAAGGCACTTCTGCACTGAATAACAAAATAATGATCCGAAAGTATGTTGAGTCTAGTTATAAAGTTCCAGTTTATCACATTTTACTGTTACAGAATGAACCTATGAAACTCAGTTCTACGGCTCTTTCTATCAGATTGAAAACAGATGTTTCAGACATTTGTATAATAGCTGTTAACTTCAGGTATATTAACTTTCAGGGATGGTCTAAACTTTTGTGTCTATTTATTCTGAAATTCATCAAAATATTACCACAGTTTATATCACAATATTGAATGCCATTAAGAGTTTAGTAATTCCATGTTAGGTAGAAATTAATTAATTATATCAAATTTAGTCTTCTAATCCAGAAGTGAGCTATCAGCTTTCTACTAGAAGCAAAGTACTAGTTTCAAAATACAAGAAGCAACATACGTATCTACTTAAACTATCCAGAGCAGAATTACTGTCGCTGTGCTGGCTTCTTTTGTAGTTCAGGGTTGCTGCCCACTTAGGCCCAGAACACTAAATCACATCTGTGTAATTTAAATGTGGAAAGTCACTGTTTTGGTCTTCTGTCAAAGGAGATGCTGCTACTAAGACAGAACATAGCCCTAAAAAATCAAAATAGAAACATAGACTCAGAGATTTGAAGCCCTATTTCTGACCACTAGAGGTATGTAGCAGAAGAAAGTTTTGTTAACGTGCTTCTAAACACATCCTTAACCGCACCTGCTAATGTAAGATGAACCCCATAAGTACCATACAGAGACCATCCTCCTTGCACGTACCTAGGCAGTCTGAAAAATCTCAGTGTTTAGGGATGGCACTCACAACAAATCTGCTCTCTTGCCCTGGATTTGGCAGCTTAAATCTACCTCCCCGCGAAGCTTCTCTCCGACTCCTGCACTCTCAGACCAGACAAAGCTTCATGCACCCCTTACCTGCTTTGTGTGGCAAGCAGAGTGCGAGACCAGAAGAGATGAGAAGATTTGTGGCTGCAGGCAGCAACTCCTTCCACCGAGTAGGGGTGATCACGATCACAAGGAGAGCATCTCTGTAGCGCTGTGCAGACCCATAGCAAAGCTGGGATCCCAACAGCAGCCTGGCTGTGCTCTCAGGGGCAGAAATGTTAGGGGGAAAACATAACATCAATTGTGTTTTTTTCACTTTATTTTTAAAGAAATGGCAGATTAATCTTTTTTGTGGGGAAGGGACAGAAAAAGAAATGGAAGAATGATTTCTGCCCCTTTGAAAGCTGAACCCAGCTAATGGGGGGGATATGATGCCTATAAATACTGGAGTGAGTGTGTAATAATTATGCTAAGTGCTGTATTTCATCAAGGAGAAACTGAGAAATCAGTAGTTCCTCTACCCAGAAAATGTAAAGCTAGAAGTTGAGACCACTCTTCTGACGTAACAAAATTATGTATTTGAGTGGCTGCAAGAATAGGGGTGAACTGAATCTGCATTTTTTCACATTCTCTGATACTCCTCAGCTGTTGGCTTCCTTCTGCGGCCACATTTTGTGTGAAGCCTTGCTGGTCCTCCTCTGGGAAGCACTCACAGATGGACTCCTTGAGGAGAAGTAGGATGTGAGCATCTTTCTTCTGATGGCAATAGGCATACGTTTGAGAGAAGGCTATAGCGTATGTCAGGATGAGATGCTTCTGGATACGTGAAAAAGCAAAACTTCAGCACTTTTAGTGCCAAAAATTTAGGATGATTTAAAAGCTGTGTGTAAACTGAAGCTCCTGAATATCAGTTTGTATGGCCAAGTCCCTTTGGGCAATAGAGAGATGGAACTTGACCTGCATGGACCTCCCCTTCCTCCTGCTGGCCCCAGGCCTGCCCCACACCAGCTCTGTTACATCACCTTAGAACCTTCCAGCACCAGTAACCCAGGCTGTTACCGCTCCTGGCAATGGGAAGTCATGACACTTGCTGAGGTGTCTGTGCTGGAACAGCCCTAGCTTGGCTGTGTGCTAGGGCTCAGAGACATTTTTAAAAGTTGCAATATAATATAGCAGAATATATTATTCCTTTGAATACAGCAACTGATTCCCATTTAGGAATGAACTCTGGAGTCCAGTAAGTTGTCGGATTCATAGATTCATCTAAAAATGTCTTCTGGCTTCATCTGAAGACATGAAGAGATGGAGAACCATCATTTCACTGATAACTCATTCTAGTGATTATGTATCCTCACCAAATTAATTTGGATTTGGGGGGGAGGGGTGTTTTTTTATTTTATAGTTTCTGCGTTGTTGTTTTTGCTTTGACTTTAACAAATTGAAGGGTTCTTTAGTTATTCTTTTCCTTTATGATAACCAAGATAACTCTTCAATACCTGTTTTTCTTTTTGATAACGGAGACAGCTTTGAGCTCTGTTTTTCTGGACTGAATCATTTCTGTTACATTATTCTGCACCTTCTGCAGTTTTTCAGTGCCTCTGTTTTAGATGAGGATAGCAGAACTAAGAATACTAAAAAATATTCAGACTCCTTAACAGTCAGAATAATTAACCATAGGAGAAATATTTCACTGAAGGTGTCATCAATGTGATACAAAGAGTTATCAGTTGCTGCCCTGTTCTTCCTTATTTTGACCTATTTTATGCAATGGTTGCAGTGTTTTTTAGCTACACTATTCTCAGGATCTATCATAAAGGGCAGACCCTGGTTTTCGCAGTAGTCATTTATGCTTTGAAAAGAAGTGCTACAGAGGTAATTTTAAATTGGAGTACCTTCTTTCTAGGTCACTTGAAAGGACTTATTCTTCCACCTTGTTCAGTAGAGAGGTTCACAGGGCAACTGATGATGGTAACTTTGGAAGATGAGTGTTTGATCTGGATCCTTGCAATTGTCTCACACAGCTTTTACACTGCTTATCTTAGTGCATTTTCAAAATGTGGAGGCAGTCATATTAACAGAGAAAAGATTACACTGATATATCATATTCCCCTTGCATTGCAAATTTAAACTATATCACTGTAATAAACATTCTAACCAACAGACCATTGTTATAGTAATATAAAACCTGGATACGGGCAACTCCTTAACTGGAGTTCATAGAAGAAAACATTGAAAAAAGAAACACTCCTTATAAACTCTAGTGTGTACTTCCACTGTTTGCTGTACAGAAACAAAAACTTTAAAACCCATTAGACCTGAAGGGGAAAAGAAAGAGCCAAAAGCAAGGAGAAATTTTCATATCTTGTAGTTTGAGATTGAGGAAAGAAAAGCAAATTGAACTGCTTGTTACCTTAATGAGCATATGAAGTCTGCAAGCAGAGACAGAGCTCCAATAAGCTATTTTGCAAACACTGGTTTAGGTAGAAGTGTACCCCATGAAGGGAAATTCATAAACATTGTGTTTTTTCTCATTTATTAAGGAAAACATAGTACATTTTTAAAGAACAGTATTTAAAAACAGTCCAAAATCACTTGTGATTCAAAAGAGGATATCAGCCTCCCATGTGTCTCAGCTGAGTTGGTACCCTGTTATCTTCCTTCTTTGTTTATGTGTGCAACATTTATCCATTGCACTATTATTTTATTTGCTTTCCTGCTTGCTTTGTCGGGCACTCTAGCCTTGAGGCAGCACTTCTAAAAGGAATGTGGAGGTTATGGAGAGCGGTCAGCTGCACACGAACTCCCTGTGCAGCTCACACGCAATAGGGCTGATGCAGTACCTTGGTGAATTAACAGGAAAGTATCATGTTTACATTGGGAGGCTTTGCTATCTCCAGTTTTGGCACAAATGCAGCTGCTGCTGGAATACTCTATTTGTTTTAATGTCTACAGGTAAAAATATTGATAGGTTTTTGGGGGGCAAAGGGGGTGGAAGAGAGGTTATGAGAACTATAAAAGGATTGAAAACAGCCCTTAGCAAAGAAAAAGTTACTCAGTGACTGAATTAGGCTCTAAGCGTCCACCTGAGAACACAAATTTGGTAACTAAGGATTGCTTGGTCCAAGAGAAAAATACGACAGTGGCTGAAAAAAAAAGAGCTTGGCACATTCAGAATGAAAGTAGGGAACAAGTGGGTTTTAGTGTGTTTTTAATGGTTATTTAGATAACTTCTTAAAAATCGTGCTAGATCTTCTGCTATAGCCAATTACTGAATCAAGATTGGTTAGTTTTTCTAAATTATATGTGTACGTAGTTCAAATGACAAGTAACGAGATTAATTTCTATACTCTGTATTAAGGAAACAGAGATGATGTCAGTGGTTCAGTCTAACATTATAATCTATTTCTATAAATCACGTTTTCCCAGTAATGTTGAGAGCAGCACCCCTTTTTCTTAAGGCATGTTCACTAGCAGTCAAAAACATAAGGCAGCCAGCTTTCACGTAAGAGATGTTTTGCAAAGTTATGATGGCAGCAGCTCCATGAATCAGTCTACTGACAGCATTTCTTGTCTTTCAGGCTTGCGGTCTCTTGGGATGACTATCGCACAGTGCTATGAGGAGGTAGGCCTTCTGCTGCTTTTCCTCTCCGTAGGAATCTCTATATTTTCCACCGTGGAGTATTTTGTTGAGCAAGGCGTGCCAGGCACAACCTTCACAAGCGTACCTGGTGCTTGGTGGTGGGCAACAACTTCCATGACAACTGTTGGTTATGGTGACATTAGACCAGACACTACCATTGGTAAGGTAGTGGCCTTTATGTGTATACTATCAGGAATACTGGTTTTGGCTTTGCCAATAGCTATAATAAACGACCGTTTTTCTGCCTGTTACTTTACGCTGAAGATAAAAGAAGCTGCTCTTCGTCAGCGTGAAGCTTTAAAGAAGCTCATGAAGAACTCATCCAGCGACTCTAATATCAATGTTAATTTGCGAGATATATATGCACGCAGTGTCATGGACATGTTACGGTTAAAAAGCAGAGAGAGAGCAAGTACAAGGAGCAGTGGAGCAGATGATTTTTGGTTTTGACTTTTAAGTTATATAGCCTTGTATAGCAAATAAACTACTTCAAAAATGTAGTATTAAATATATCTTTTTTTATTATTTGCCACGTAGTGTATTTGCCTTCCCAGCTGGAGTTTTACTTACTTGGGCAGACTGAGATAACCACTGTATACAAAAGGCAGAACTCATAATATGGAGTCTTCTCTCACGACGCGCTGATACCTGCTTCCAGAACTGGATCATGGTGGGTGAGAGGGGAGATAATGGGTCCATCAAAGTAAAACAGTGATGTAAACACTTGTCTATGAGTCTTATGTCCTTGCTAATGTATAGTAATAAAGTCTTAGCTAAGATTGCCATGGTGTTTTGAATTTTAAAGAACTATAAGGTTTGTATTTGCATTGGAAGAACAAAAGTTAAAGACATTAAGAAAATCTGAAAAGGGAAGTCTGAAGGAGTGAAATGTTGAATAAATTTATGACAACATTCCAATAATGAGCCTCATCTTTACACCCTTTCTTATCCCCATCTTCTATTCCATTTGCATGAAAAAGAGCTTACTAGACCCTGGTGGGGAGAGTTTCTTCATTTGAAGAGAAGCAAAGGCTATTAGGAGAAAGTATTAAGCAGTTGCAAGACCTGCAGCAAAGTATAAAATAGTCATGAAATAGGTGCCATAATGTAGAGCATCTTCTGCATTGCTCTAGAAGTTGCAGGAGGTAATACAGCCTTTGCAGCATAGAAGTAGTTTACAAACTTGTTTTGAACTACGCCTTCTCTGTGTGTTTTGATCCCCATAACTTATTTGCGTAGCTAAGCAGTTTCTGTGCTCAAGTTAAGTCACTGGTGGGTATCAGAAGAAACAGAAATGGTAAAAGATAACAAGCTACTCATTTCTCTGTCTCCCATTAAAATCAGTAGGTATTTCAAGTGGGCCAGATTTTTCAAAAATTAATAATATTCACTGACTCATTATTAGAAAAATCCTGCATCAAAATCTTTTTTTCCAAAGGAACAATGAGCACTTGTTGGACTGGATGCATAGTCTAATGCAGTAATCAACATAAAAAATGAGAATAATCGAAGGTATTTACAGTAAAGTTTCCCACCACTTCTCCAGTGTCCCAATATCATTCTTAGCAAACAAAGCTTTTCTTTAATATAATTTCACTGTCCAAGACTATGACATTGCCACAGTATGCATATAACTCAGCTAGTAAGTTAAATAAAAAAAATCACAAACCTCTCTCATTTCACATTTCTTTTGGGGAACATAACTACAATCATTATTTACATTTAAAGTTAATTCAAGATACTCACTAAAAAGAAACATCTATTAGCTGTGGATTATTTAATTTTATAAGGTATTTATGTATACAGAAGGCTTAAACTGCCTTTGAGGATATATGAACAGGTGAAATAGCCTGCTTTTAATAAACATTGACTAATACATTTTGAAACAACAGTGTGTTTTCCTCCCATTCCCCATAAATGATGGTGAGCATAATACAGCAAGCAAAACTGTCAAAGGCTCCAACCTTGATGCAAACTGAGCAGCATTTCAGCACAAAACTACTTCTGATTTGTCAGCTGGCATCAGTCAGCATTCGGATTTGGGACCAATGCAGCACATGTAACTCTCACCAGGCTCAGAAAGAAGCCAAGGGAAAACACTGGAGACCAACAGAGTGTGCCTCGCTCTACCAGAAATTGTCTAGGTGTGAAAATTCGTAGGTGAGCCTCGTGGTCTGTTCCACAGAGAGCGAAGTGTGTCATTGTAGTGTTCCCCTCTGCCCAAACAGCCTATGAATCCATCACAGAACTGTTGATGTCCAGGAGACAAAATTAATTCTGCAGGGGAAGGTTTGATGCAGCCCACTCTGGGTTATTATCTCATAGCTCCTCGGAGCAGGAAGTCTCTCAGGCTGCTCAAATTGCACAGGCTGTTTCTCATTCAAAAGTCATTCTAATTATAGAGAATTAGGAAGAAGCTTTCATTGTGGGAAGGCTGTTTTGTAATATCTTTTGTGCTTTCTTGTACAGCATCTGATCTCTGAGAAAGGAAATGCAGTTAGATAGCTGATTGATTCTCTTTAGGGAAAGGCTGCTTTTATTGCATCCTGTGCTTTTTATGAAGGACTCAAAAGAACAAGAGAAATGTTCTGGGATGTATCAGTTGATTCACTCCTTTCACCAGCTCTGGAGATAAGAGTTTTCTAGAAATGCCCATGGGGAAATATGGCTGAGACTTTATCCAGTAGCTGCTTCAGCTTCTATTTTCAGACCTCTTGGTTTTAAAGTCTCCCAAGAAGTGTTTGTCAATCACGTTGTTTATGCAGCAGGGTTATCTATCTCATTATGGGCTGAGACTAGCAAATCATTGTGCAGATGAAAGCCAGTTCTGCTTTTAGCTCTTGCAGACAGAAGGACCAGAGCATTTGTCCTGGGCAACAAACAGTACAGGACATTACAACTCTAAAACATGAAGCTATGCCATGTACTTACTACCACAGAAAATAGCTCAGTCACCACTAAGGCACCAAATTAAGGATGTTACTGTGCTATCTTTAGAATATCACACTGACGATAAGAAACTACCACTTGTCCTCACGTCTGTTCTACCCGCAGCAGACTTGGCAGAAAGGATCATGTGTTAGAACATCAGTAACATTGGCTGAAAAATCACTATTTTAGCTTAAAACACCAAGTGTTTTCAAAACCTGGTATCAAAGGGTGTAACAGCAGCACTTACAGCAAGCCCACCTTAACCTTGGTTCTCTAGTGAAATAATAGTGAAAATGCAGTGGCATAGACTACAGTGCGGACTAACAATCTGAGAAATCTTCTATGTTTGTTTGTAGGTGCTTAGGGGCAGATTTTAGTTGGGGACAGTGTGGGCCAACCCCACCAGAACTTTTTAAACATCACTAAAACTGTTCGTTGTCATTCTCACTTTGAAGAAAGCCAGCAGCCTCCTGGGGCACATCAGGCAGAGCATTGCCATCAAGTCGAAGGAGGTGGTCCTGCTCCTCCACTCAGCTGGTGAGACACATCTGGGTGCTGTGTCCAGTGCTGGGCTCCCCAGTACAAGAAAGACAGGGGCATACTGGAGATGATAGTACAGAAAAATATTGGTGTGCCAGGTTGCAGAGACCAGCACATCAGTGAACCCCTGTGCCTAGGACAGATGCACCTGCCAGTAGCTGTGGGAGGTTTTATCACTTCTGGAGGTAAGTTTTTAGAAACGTATTTAGAAATACATGTTTGCTGATATTTTACAAGTGTCTAATGTTATGATCTACCTGTTGTGTTGTACTGATATTGATCCTGAATGCATAGTTCAATGACCAGTTTAATTATGTGGTGTTAGTAAGTCAATAAACCACTTCAATCTTGATTTGATATAAACTAAGTAAGTTGAGCAATTTTCCCCCAGGACAGGAGTTTTGCTGGCCAACTCTGAGCTTGTGGGATTGCCACATGACAAATATGGTTGAGCACAAAAGGGAGCAAAAAGGAAAGGAGAAAGTTATGAGGTCTTTTACAAGGTAATGCCCATTTATTTTTATTTTCTGACATATCAAAGTATTCTTATCTTGTTATAATTATTTTGATAATGAGTGACAAGGTTTTCTCATTTTCTACAGTATCACCCAAGCTTGGTCTAAATAGTGAGCCTGACCTGATGAGCAGTCAGTAACTAAATTCATTCCTTCAGAAAATGGATTTTAATTAAAGACTAAGCTGAAGAATTACGTTACAGTTAACTTTTTTGCTGTTTTTGAAATATGAAATAGAATCTTTTCTGACAAAACCCTGACCCCGGTGTATAGGACTGGTGCTTCTGCTAGAGGATGGCACTGTCAGCAGGAGAGAAAGCACAGCCCATTTTACGTGTGCCTCTCACGGGCGTGCTTGAAAAACGTGGGCATACACACTCCTTCTCACAGAAAAACAGGAGGGAAATTTGGTGCACATGGGTCTTGCAGATTGCCCTATTATAGGAGTTCCATGTGAAACAAAAAATTCTATACTAACAACAAAGCCTATTTAAAGGTATTTGGGGCACTATTATCTATTTTATTTATGCTACGTTTCTGCTTTGCAGACATCAGCAACCTCTCTAGCTGGGATGAGGATAAGGAAGGGATCCCACCTAATGTCACAAAAGCAGGTCTAGCGCCAGCTAGATGTAAACATCAGTTGCTCCCAATATTTCTCAGACCCCCAAGATGTTGCCTGTGAGATGGAATCTCATGGATCAGCTCTAAGCAACCTGGTCTAGTTGAAGATGTCCCTGTTCATTGCAGAGGTGTTGGACTAGATGACCTTAAAGGTCCCTTCCAACCCAAACTATTCTATGATTCTATGATTTTATGAATTATAAGATACCAAAGAGTGAGGAATCCAGGACAACCTGAAGTTAGGTTGGGTCTTTTAAAATGTCTACAGTTGTGTTCATCTAATTAAAATTATGTAAAATGCCTATTATGATGTGAAAAGAAACATGCCTTTGTAACAGCTTCTCAAAATGAAATCATCTTACCAAGCAAAGAAAGACTCTTGCAGATGCAAGATTTTCTTTAATTATACTTAATTTTGTACATCTTTTAATAAAACTAAAAGTGCTTGTAAGTCATGCAGTATTACTGTGTAGTCCTGTAAGATGATACACACATTTCATCTCCAGTGGCTTGACTCAGAAAGGCAGTTCTGTTTCCAGGTCTGTGCAGCAGAGACAGACCCTGGGAAATGGCTGAAGTACGCATGACTCTTCACTACCTAATGCATGAACCAGTTTCTCAGGAGAACTTGGAAGAGAATTCACAATGGCCTCTTGCAATTGCCATAAAAAACAAGCATAGTGAATTGTCTTGTCCTAAACACGTTTCTCCAACACAACCAAAAAAGGCAATTGGCTTGAAAATAGTTAAAAGATAACTAATGACGTCACTCTTTACAGCTTGCCCTGTGTTACAGATTTATGAATTGTAACTCTCAGCCTGAGGTATGAAATACATTATGCAATCCAACCACGCTGAATTATGGAAAAATATTTGAAGATGAACATGTCTCTGCTTAAGAACTGCTGCCTAATGAAGCAACATTTATAAACTCACAGCTCTTTTATCCTAAGCTAGCAAACACCGTTACTGCCTTTAGAACATGTCAGAAACTGCCAGTCACAGGCTCCACGGGATCCCTCCATAGCTTTTGCAATGAGTGTTACATGTTGCAGTGATAGAATCTATTACTACTGTAGCCCTAAACAGAAAGATTAAGCCATTATTAATGCCTAGTATATGAGAAGAAAAATAATCAAGGTAGAACAGGAAAGAGAAAATTAATTTAAGTATGAATTAATTTTTATTTAAAATAAGATGTTGACATTCTTCAGATGAGATTTACCAGTGACTTTTTCTGACCGACCTTGTGTGGTTTACTCCTCATATCTTCTCATAGAAATGAAGAACACATGGTTCAGTGCAGAGGAAGAAATTATTTTCAACTCATTAACTGACATGCATCATAGGTCCATACCACAAATTAGATCACATGCTAATAATTCATATCTCATCCTAGCCATTCAGCCCTGTACAGCAGACACACCTCTGCCCTGTACTATGCATAAGCATGTGGCTTCATAGTTGCATTGTTCTTCTATAGATCAACATGAAAAAAAAACCTTTTTGTAAGAAGTAAACTTCAAGTTAAAGGACTAACATAGATTTAATCTATTTCCAGTTCCTGCTATTCGTTATTTCTGCTGTCAGTCCTCATTTAACCCTCCCATCTTCCTTTTCTGGCAGGAATTGCCGAACAACAGATGGAAGAATTGCCAATCACAGCCTTTCAGTGTCAAAATGTAGACAAACCTACCCCATAAACTTGTGTTCTGTTTTCCTATATTAGAAAAAAAATCCAAATCAAAAGAAATGTGTGGTGTTTCTCTCACAGCTACAAGGACAGCATTGATCAGGAACCAACAGAACCACAGTTTTCCAAATTACTGGGAGCTATATGCTTACAGTTGGTCAAAACTGACCTGTCATTTAACACATCTATTTATATCACTAGAAAACCAGACTTGAGTAGCAAATAAAGAAGGAATACATTCTGAGAAAATATCCATCTTCTGAGTTAGAGAGTTAATATAATTGGTATTGCAAACACACCCAAGAGGCAAGATCCCATTGTGCAAGTGTTGCACTAAATCAAAACACACCTTTTCTAAAGATCTTTCCATTCAAATGTATAGGATAAACTAAAGCCTGTATGCAAATTGACAGTGTGAAGGAGTGAAGCATGTATGAAGCAGGGTATTCAGCCCCCTGAGCTGGAAG
>NW_010542370.1:0-4167 GCF_000687285.1 Phaethon lepturus | reverse complement strand
ACCTTAGTGATTCTGTGATTCTGTGATCTAAACTGGAAAGGCCAAGAGAACACTGGCTTGGCTGCTTGAAGTTTAGGAATACATAGACACTAGGTGCTGAAGAAAGCTTCAGTATTTATTAATTCAGTTGCAAGTATCAAGCTGTTCCTTTTAGAGCTATTTAAAAACACCCAAATAATTTGTATTAAAAATTAAAACTCTTTTGTTATTGCAGAGTATTACAGTACAGTGCACTGGCAGGTTTTATATGCAGCTGAGTTTTGGATTTCTTTGACTTGAGTCCTACCTCTTTCATGTGCACAATGGGAGACTGCACATAATTGCAGGTGGTTGTATACGGTTCAAGCTGGAGTCTCTGTTTCTGGGCAAATCTAAAAATACTAGCGGTTAATAATCAGTGTAAAATTTTGAGTGCCTATTTCTAATGTGTGAATTAAGTCAGCTAGCAGCCTCTGGGTCTCTTCCCAGCCATCACCACCATTGTGCTCTGGCAGTCCACAGCCACACAGTTGTCCTGGTGGAGCTATGTTCTGGACTAGACCTCTGCAACAGCAACCTCTACGATTTTTCCGAGATCTTCTTGAGCAAAACAATCTCTCTCCCCCATGCTGGGATTTCAGGGAGATGCCACCTGTTCCTCCCAGGTGTGCCATGGGCAGGTTACAACTTCGCGTGAGTGCAGAGCTGCTGGTGGTGAAGCCCCTGCTGTTGGCAGCCTCTACCTCAAGCATTGGCTCACACAGAGTTGTTGGGAAGTGGCAGCCACTCTTGTAACCAAAAAGGTCTCCCTAAGCTTTTTGTTTCTCCTTGCCTACCTTTTCATATATCCATAGGCCTCTCTGACTCTGGCATCGGTTTTCACCAGCGCAGGTGTTCTTGTTTCCAGCTTTCTGTTCCAAAAAAACGTCAGCCAGCGGCAACCAGGGATTCACTGGTGCTGCCTTGTTGCTGTATGTGGACCGGGGTCTTTCTCTAATATGTTTTTCAGCATTACTTTGGCATCATTTTCTGTTGTTCGGTTGTGAATAATGCAAATTGGCATTACATGTCTGAAATCATACTTCAGTTCGAACTACTTAAATTCATGGCCTTTAAACAAGGGCCGGTGTCAGAAGGTAGGAGGGCTAGCAAAAAGAGAGTTGATAGGTTTAAGTGTGGAATTGTTTGGTACCATTGTCTCACTGCAATAAGGCTAGAAATCTATGAAGTTTTTATTTCCAGATGTTGCAGTAAAATTTGTGTGCACATTTTTGCAGTTGTTCTGTTCTTGTGCTTAACTTGTCTTTCCAGTTTTGGCATGTGACAAGCTTTTAGGATTTTTTTCATGCTCCTATTTGTATTTATTTTAGAAAGTTGTGTATTGAACTTTGTATTTGAAATTATTTTTTATTAAACCGTGTATTTCTAGCTCTTGTATGGTTTCCTTCAGTCCATAAATGATCATCATATATTCCTTCTGACATATTTCTCTAACATCTCTGAAATCACTCTTGTTGGCTTTAAACAAAACTCCATATAGTGCTGAGAGCCTTGAAACTGATAAAAGGGCTGGAATTACACTGTCCCAGCCATCCCTTAGTAACTGCCTTAATTACTTTATGCAGGATCTTTCCTCAGCTATAAGTCTGCCTTCTATCTTAGACTGGACAGGCTTTTTTTTTTCTTTTAAATCAGATTAGCATAATCCAGCTCTGGACTCTGCTCCTCTGCACTTTTTCAAATGCTTTGGAGAATGTGGCTGCAATGACCAAATCTCTTCCAAGTTTTTATTGAATTTGCAAATCATACTTTGCTAGGTGAGAAAATAGCCTATCTCCTGCTCTGGGAACCTTGTAGGTAGTGCCTGTCAAATTTTTTTAGTAGTAGCAATTGATGGCTTCTTGTGGGTTCGGAGCTAGCATTGTCCTGTGATGAATAAAAACCTATTACGCCCATGAAAGAGAGACATTGACTGTTTTACCATTTTAATGTATTAAAATGTAGGGTTTTGCAAGGACCCATATTATGTATTGTTCAGTTTTGTCTGTGACTCAGTCTCTTGTAAGGAAACTGTTAGTGTTCCTCCTCAGAAATATTTTCTGGCGCTCAGTTCAATTTCTTTGCTTCCTATGATTATACCTCAGGGCTAGAAGCCCCATGAACAAACACATACTGTTTTTACATTCTTTACTGCGATTTGCACTTGCACCTGCTGCACAGCTGCACCATCAAGACTGCTGATACGGGCAAGACACAAAATCCTTGTTGACCATTCTGTGTTTTCATATCCTTTTCTCACTTTGGTGAGGGAAACATGGTGGTGATGGCCACTGTCTGTTTATACTCCCCTTTGAACTTTGTTCCTGTGCTTGCTGTTTCTCTCACATGGCATTCTGGTATTCATTTATCTTTTCCCAGAATCTCTAGCTCTCATCAAAGATACTTAGATCCTTTGATGACTATTCTAGAGTTCTTCCTGTACCAAAATGACACTTACATAGATTAATGGGTTTTGTGCTAACAAACGGCTTTTGTGTTTCTGTTTGAAAATGTAGGCACATCTGAGATAACCTGTATCTCACCCAGAGGAGACAGTGGGCATGTGCCGTGCATTGAAACATGGTGCAGGAATACCAAATAAGTGATGACACTTATTCTCCCACAAGGTACAATGTCATGCAGATACCTGAAAGTAGTAGGACCCTGCAACAGTGTGCCAAACAGAGAATCATAGAATCATTTAGGTTGGAAAAGACCCTTAAGATCATCAAGTCCAACCATAAACCTAACACTGCCAGGTTCAACACTAAACCATGTCCCTAAGTACCACATCTACGTGTCTTTGAAATACCTCCGGGGATGGTCACTTAACCACTTCCCTGGGCAGCCTGTTACAATGCTTGACAACGCTTTCAGCGAAGAAATTTTTCCTAATATCCAATTTAAATCTCCCTTGGCGCAACTTGAGGCCAACTTGAGCAAAAAACCTAACTGTTAACAAATAGCTGAGGTGTGCAGCTCACTAACATAATCATGGTGCTTCCAGTCCTGATACTCTGTGCCATGTCCCATAAATGTCTCCTGAAGATGAGAATATTGCACTGTTGCCTCAGCATTTGGCCTAGTCCATGTCCTCCAGGTTTTCCCTAGTTAGGGCATCCCAATGTTTCTTTCACATTCTTACTTATGTAGTAGCCTTACAGGGACAGGGTTGCACCTTTAGGTAGTCTTCATTTCTCTTCTGTAGAACCAGGAATACCAACTCCCTTGCTTGTTTGTCAGACCAGCAAGTGACTCTAGCTCCACTTAAGCTGTTGCCATGTGGTAAGCAGCATAAATTGCTGATGTAATAAAACTATAAGTCATTTGGACTCATGGGACACTGCTGTGTTCTGACAGCATGTTCCTCAGTTGCGTGTTCCTTGCCTTTCCAAAGAAAGGTATAGCTGAGCGAGACCAACCGTGAGGCATGCTTTTCTCCTCTTCAATTCTTATGTATTTTGTTGGTAAAAGCTATAAACTGTCTTTTCCAATTATCTATTTATCGTATGTATGTTTAACTTACCAGCTTACAGGGTATTTGCTCACCACTTAACTCCAAAACAACACTGATTTTTCTTTAGCTGTGCATTTACTTTGAGCACTGGGCATTATTTCAGGTGCCATTTTGGCTTGTCTGCCTTGGACAGGTTAAGGTTAGTTGTACGATACTTTGTTAGTTCATTCATCACTGCTCTGGAGCCAGCAGCATTGCTGGTTTAGTCCGGTGCTAGTGCTCAGCTGGAGCAGGCAGACTTGTGTCATTCTTCAGCCTTTCTTCAAACACCAGGCGTGGCACTAGGCACGGCATCAATGTTCTTCAAACACCAGGCATGGTTCTTCATCTTTGAAGAACATAGATGCCTTGTCTACTGCCATCAAGTGCAAGGCAGCATTTATTGTACATTCCTCCACGTGCCTTTTTGTCCCACAGGTCTTCTGATCGCAAGTTCTGTTTAGGTAATTTGTTTGCTAGACACATCCTAATGGCTTTTTAAAGGACTAATTCTGGGATCCCTGTAATTCCCTTCTGAGCTTTTTTGATCAGATGTCAGCTATAACCAGGTCTGTTACTCAGCTGTTCCACCTCAAATGATACGACCAATTCTTCACTGTAGATATCACAGAATCACACAGAATCACTAGGTT
>NW_010542369.1:0-8660 GCF_000687285.1 Phaethon lepturus | reverse complement strand
GACCTCGGCGGCTCGTTGCTTCCTGTTGAACACACAACGTTAAAGACCTTGTTGGGACGGGAGCATGAAAAACCGAAAGCCTCCCGTGACAGGCGAAGCGCTGGGATTTGGTCAACTCTCACGTTTGCTCCTCATCTGTGGCATTTGCCTTTTATTAGAGGCGGCTAGGGGGTTGTTGCTCACTTGTCAAGCTGAGTACTAAACAAAGAAGTGAGGGCTGATCAAGGAAAAGGAAACAGTTTTTCTCCACCTGTGGCACAACATTTTTTTCTACTCCCCAGGTGCAATGTTGGGGGTTTTTTTCTATTTTTTTAACTGACCCCCCACCCCCCCAAGAAATTAACTGCAGATGCTACAACATTCAGTGAGTCTGCTCTTAAAATCCATTAGCAGAAGAAAAATACCCAGCTTTCACAAAGTTTTGGTCAATTCTGTGGAAGTTTTTAGGTGAACAAAAAGAACTAATAAGCTGTTCTTGGCTCTCACCAGTTGTTGAGTTTATTTCGGGGTTGTTCTCACTTCAGAGTTAGCTAGTATAATTTCCTATCCATTTCCAGTTACACAGCGGTTTCCAGTTACACAGCCAAAATGATGACAGAGAGTGATTTAATCAAGTTCTCCATCCAGCTTCTTGTCTTTTATGAGATACACTGTAGAATATGACACAGAGTTCATCAAGAGGCTGGATACTATGAATGAAAACACTGACTTTTGAAAATAAAAGGTTATTCCTAGGATTCCTACTAAGTTTCAATGCCCTTTTCTACAGGTTTATGACAGTGAGTAAACTGCTTCTATGTAAGCAGGTGTCAACACTGTCAAAACGTGTTATTTGTATGGATATCGCTCCATCATTTAGGCCTTAAAGGGTGATAGTCATACTTGATTTAACACCACCAAGCTCTAGTAAACACTGAATATTTCTGGAGGCTTGTGCAGAATGTAAAGAACTGAAAGCTGTTTATGTCACCCTAAAATGAACTGAAACAACAAACAGATTGAGGTTTTTTATATATTTATTTTTTCCCCGAGAAGTGACTGTAAGAGGAACAAAATTAAGACAGTGTGTGCTGTGAATTGCTAGTCTGTTGTTCTAGCTTTTAGGCCTTTATTTTCCATTTCAAATCAACTACAGGCAGTGACTGAACTATCCTGGTGAACACAGCAAAATATTTTTTAAGAATGTGGTGCAGTACCTGCAGTGGTGAACGGAATATCCACCTATTGACAGCTGTTTGGCTACTGACTAGCTAAATGTTCAGGAACTGTCTACATCCAGATGAGGAAATTTCATACTTCTGGCAGACGGTGGCCTGGCAGTTGGAACCTGCATTAACAAACTAAGCAGACACATGCTTAAATCCGTTTCAGGATAGTAGTTAAGTCTCCATATCCTTTCTCTGCATCACTTTACCCTTCTGTAAAATGGGTATAAAAATACAAAGCTTGTAGTGTTGTGATGTCTCTAATTTGGTTTAGAAAAAGACATAAGTGTTTTCACATGTGAATTATTTTGCCAGTATTGCTCCTTCTTTAAGACCAGACTCTGGCATTTTGAGTCTGATCTTGTTTTTGATGGATGGTAATATTTAAAAGCAGTCCATTGAAAATATTTGAGTAGGGAATCAGGGCAGATAGACAATTTGCAATGGAAAGAAAGAAAAGAAAGGAAGAAAAGAAGACATGAAAAGGGAAAGATAGAGAATAAACACACCAATGCTTTGGTCAATTAACTGCTGCATTCCTGACTTACCAGGACCATGAAGGTCATATCTCATAAAAAAATCAAACAAGTACAGAGTAAATTAAAGTCACTCTTATTAATAAACTCAGGTGAAAGTAGAGAGCAAGATTTTCTAGTGATACGAATGCTTGTAGATACACTGAAGTAATGAATCTATTCATTCACACCATCTGAACCTTCAGTGGACAATACTGGATGATGAGGACTTGAATATCTGTTGGTGGTATCTCCCAATCAAGGAGGAGGTCAGCTTCAGCGAGCTGCATAAAGACGAACTCTGTGTAGGGTTTTCCTCCCCTGCATAATTAAAATATTCTGCAAGATCTTTTCACATTATATTCTTTGTCTCATGGAGATTTAAAAAAAAAATAATATCCAAAATAGTGTTCAGCTAACACAGAGAAGACTTTGTGGCTACTTTGGTCACACATTCATAGAATCAGTTCTTGAGTTCTTGAAAACTGGTTTTGCAATGATACCTCACATTCCTGCCAGAGGCACATTAGCAAAAGCTTTTTAAAAATCACTGATAAGCAAGGCAAAAATACAGCTCAGATTGATGCTGAACTGCAACTTCCCACTGTATGGCTTACTGGCAGTGCGATTGCAATATCCAGTAAGAGTCTGAAAACAGTTTTGGGGAAACATCGAGAAGCCTCTAGCCACTCAGCTGGGTGATGGTGTCAGCAGATTTCCTTAGCGTAACCGGGCTTGAGGAATTAGTGCCTTGTAGTTTTTTAGGATCTGGTGCTCTCTCATTTCCTCCCAACTATTCATAACTTCTTTCTTTAGCTGAAGCAACTGAGATTTAGATTAGGCACAAGGAAACTCTTTTCCAGCTGTCAGGGTTGTTGCGTGCTGGGAGAGATTGCCTAAGAAGACTGTGGAATCTCCATCGTTGGAGCATTTTAAAAAGAGTTTAGAGAAAAATCTGTCAGGAATGGTTGAGTTACAGCTGCTTTTGCCTTTTGGGAACGAGTATGGACTGGCTGACCTCTCAAAGTTTTCATCAGCTGTATGTTCTATGATTTTCTGAATCTTCCTTTTTCCACGACTTGAGCTCTAATAGTTCCTGGGCTAGCTTGTTTGTCTTCAGAAATAAAACGAAAGATCTTTGAAATTCCATTTTCTCCACTATAATGTCTTTGCTTATTGATTATTTTTCTATGCAGTAAAACCATTTATGTACCTTTGCAAGTGTCAGCATAGAAATATCTGTGTTTACCCACTGATAAGGCTATAAGTTAGAGGTGTCGGTGAGTCATTTGGGAAAAATTTACCTGAAGAAGAAAATGATCTCACTGATACAAGGATGGCAAGCAGAAATTTACAGGGCAGAATTGGGAGGGAGAGGAGGTGTTCTAGACAACGAATAAGGGAAAGTAGTTAGCTATGGGCTTATGCCTGCTTCAACTAAAAAGAATAAAAATCCCTTTGCTTTCTCTGGGAACAGCATCAGAACCCTGAAGTTTGATCTAAAGAAAAGCTGATTAACGGAGCGCTTACTTTTTGGACACCATGGGTTTTGGGACAGACACTGCTGGTCTGGCACAAAGCAAAGACCAGAATGCTGTTGTCTTCCCTTGAAGACGTTCTGAGCTGCGGTGCTTAGTTCCTTCAGTGTCGGAGCATATTCCTTCATAAATGCTGAAAGCTCCTGCTCATGGCTTTGAGCTGGAGTTACACAGCACTTTATATTCAGAATGCTGTACTGACATTAGGTGATTCATCTTCACAACACCTCTGTGTAAAAATTATCCTCAATTTAGAGACAAGAAGATAAAACGACTTTCTGAAAATTCATGTTGGGAACTATTTCTAATTGCCAAACAGCTCACTTCTCTCTCTTTCAGACCACATGGCATTAGTTTATAGCCAGATTAAACAGTGAAGATGAACCAAAGGCAGAGATCCATAGTGAATTCAAGGTGATATTAGCAAACTCCTGCAGTCTGGGTCTTCTGACATGCAATAATAGCAGAACCTGGAGCATTACTACATGAAGGAGAATATACAATTCTGGGTAATTATCTCTTTTATTACTATGTGTTTTCTGTCAAAGGTCTTTTAGGTTTTTAGGCACCCAGTTTCTATGGATTTTCCTGAAGATCCTTGACTGGATCCAGATAAAGGCTGCATGAAATATCCCCTTCCTCTGTAACAGATACTAGTAAGGATGTTTGCTGGTGGTGCAGAACTAATCAGTAAGAGTCCTTGCTGCTTCTAAGTTGAACTAAGAGGTTACTTGCAGTAGGAGGTGGACTTGCAACAGATGTTTTCTGCGTGCAGTAAGCCTATTCATCTCTTCTGGGCTTGTGGATATTTTTGAGTGAAGCCATGGACTACTTCTGAAATGTCACATACGTAGATTGCTGTGATGTAAATTAATTTGAATTCGTTACCTTCTCTGCATTATAATTCATGGAATCTACTGACTTCAAGTTAAAATGTGTGGATAGAGTCCTTCCCCCAGGTTCCTTATACACTACCAGGTGTCTGTGACTCAATTAGCTACAACTAACATTGATATTGTTGGTGTTGTAGCTATGGCAGTTTCTTTGATTAAAGTGAGAGGGTCTATGGATTAGGGAATGTTAGGCAAAAAAAAAACCAACCCAGAAATTAAGGCCTGATCCTAAGTCTGTTGTAAATGATGGAGAGAATATTTTGAGTCACAGTAGTTTTGGATCAGGCCATTATTTGACATGAACTATACAATACAAGGAGCTATATACTGTAGCAAACCAACTCCTGCAAAATATCTGTAATAGCAGTTTTCAGATTTTTTTTTTTTTTAATAATGAAACAAATAGTTTGTGGAGTTAAAGCGTACGCTGACTGGCATTTATACTGATTTTTATTTTTCTATTTGAACGTGAAAAGCTAAACTACATGCTTACTGCATACCTTAAACAGAGCAAAGAGAAATCTTGAGGAAGAATGTTGATGCTTTTTATTCCATTTATTTGTTTTAGTGGTGTTTTTTTTATTTTGCTTTCTTTCATTGCTGCAAGACAGTTAACAACCTCTTCTCATCCAAACTCTTCTGATCCACTGAGACACTTTTATTTTTTTTAAGTGCATTGCACATTTGCGTCTTTTACGTTTTGGGGGAAGAACCTCTTAAGTTTCTTAGCAGTTTTTTTTCTTTTAAGGAGTTAAGTGACCTTTTTTTTAATATCTAGCCAATTGCCACAAGAGGCTTATGCAGTCTTCAGTTGGTTAAAGGGTTCAGTATTCTTTTTAACTGCTTTCATTATGGAGATGATTAGGGCATGTCAATGAAAAACTCTATCTCTATTAAGGACTCATGTATTTGTTACTTGTTAGGATGATTAGGAGGGAATAGGCTATATTATCCTTTCAATCCTCTGCACCAGCAAGAAAGAAGAGCTTCAGAGAAAAGCAGGCAAGTAGTGGGTTTAAAAGATATCTGATGGGAAGCTGATTGTCTTGTTGCTCTCCCGACACAGAAGAGGATCGCTCCCTTTGCTAGCTGCGTGAGCCTTCTCGGGAAAATTTCACAGAGAGATTTAGGGCACAGATTGATGAATGAAACCTGCAGCAGCTCATTCTAATTGTATAGTGCAGGAGATTAGCTACGAGGAAATGTTCGTAGACTCCCAATTTAGGAATATTCTTGACATATTGAAGGGAAGGTAGAAGTAAAAGAGATCTACCCCCAAGGCAATTGGTACTGTCAGCAATTTCCAATATATGCTAGCATTAACTCATTACAGAGGTGTTTTGGAATATTTTATTTTTTCAACCCTCTTTTCTTTTGATGTCCTCTAGAGAGGATGTTCTCCTATGTTTAAACCATCAAAGGCCATTGCTATGGGAACTGTATCAGAAATTAACTGTTGTAACAAACCTGTGACCACCTGGAATTTTGACTTGTCACTTTGCTGCATTTCGCACTGATCTGGAATTTTTCAGGACTGGACACGGCAGGAAAAGGCGTTGAATACTCTTGTTTCAAAGGTCTAGTCCTCCTTTACTTGAACTAATGAACAGTTGCTGTTTGAATTGTAGAATCATTTAGGTTGGAAAAGAGCTGAGTCCAGCTGTTAGCTGTTAATAGTTTGGACTGTATGGTGAAACAGGTCTGACTTCACTCAGTGAAAATAGTGTTATTGGCAGTAATAATTTTTTAAAATCTCGAGTTTGGTATTTAGGTTAACTTTGCTCTGGAAACTCAGGGACCTGCAATAAAATGAACTCCAGCAGCAGGAAGGATGTGGAGCCTTGACCATAAGGCTCTGCATGCAGGCTGTGTTGTATAAGATACTGCATCTGAAATGTTTTAAAACTGTTAATGAAATAAAGATGACTGAACTCACCATTGCAATCTTGCATCAGAGAAACGTCTCATACCTGCAGAGGTGACTTGAAGTATCAGTGCTGCCCCAAGGTTTTTCTGGCCTTTGGCAACTTCTTGGCCATCCAGAGGTAGACCAGGAGTTTTAGAAGAGTTCCTTACAGGATAAAGCATGTAATATTTTCTGCTGAGGACTAGAAACAGTCTTTTAGCATTATTCAGGATTGTTACATATACTAGGCTGTCAAAAAAATGGATTGTCCTGGACTGCCAATGAGGTGAAAAGCTTATTTTGGATGTGGAAATCTGGGGTCCAACATTTGGGGACTGAGAGTCTCCTCCAATATTTAAAGAGATCTACCCACCATGACTCTGCCACATGCTCCCTGATCTATTGTTTGTTTCCTGGACACCAAATATGAGTTATCATTGCAGGGTTGGTTTTTTCAATATTGCTTGGATGGGTTAGAAATGAGATAAAGCTATTTCTAGGCAACCGATAGTTAAAACAG
Source organism: Phaethon lepturus (assembly GCF_000687285.1). Taxonomy (NCBI): domain Eukaryota; kingdom Metazoa; phylum Chordata; class Aves; order Phaethontiformes; family Phaethontidae; genus Phaethon; species Phaethon lepturus. Next base: position 2,083 of record NW_010542369.1, on the reverse strand, counting down.
TGACACTGGATCCGTGACGCCAGAATCACCTGGAAATCCCAGAGATTTGACCTGAATTCTTCAGCTGACCTTTCAACTAATTTATTAAGAATTCAGTGATGTTCTCAAACCTTCTCCTCTCCTGTGCTGTTTCATGTGGAAGTGAACATCCCAAGAGGAAGGAGATGGTAGTTGTTCAGTCTGTACTGATGCCCTATCAGCTTTTGCATTCTTTTCTGGTATTTTTGTCTGACAAACAAATAAATGATCATCTAATCTTTTGGCAGCAGAGGCTTAAGCTCATGATTTGCTCTTAAAACACATCTTGCCTAGTAGTAAAAGGCCTGTTATTTAAAGGACACTTTTCAAAACAATTAGGGCTTTAGTAGTGATGTGTTTTCCTTAATGGATGCACTCTGCCAGTCAGAGGAAACAACATAAGCTGATACCTACTGATGTAGGCCAAACAGAGGCAAATTAGCAGTGTTACAAGTCAGTTCATGAACGTACTGCACATCCAAGAGCTTTATTTTAATGCTTGAGAAGCACTAGATATGATTCAGAATGGCTTCAATTTTGTTTGCTCCCCAAATATCCACCCCCAATTATATTTTCATTTAGAAGCCCTGTGTACCACTTCATGCTTGTCATTGCTTAATCTGTATGGGTTGCATCTAGCTCTGGTTTGACTTGTTGGACTGGCACCAGAGATAATTTTTCATAAAGCTTCAGTCTCACTACGTTGCTGCTGTTGTATGATGTTTGAAGTCAATGTCCTTACGATGTAGGTAGGTCAGCTGCTGGCATTTTGGTATGACATAGATTTCTTTTTTGAAGGTTTCAGGAGTTTTTCTTTTCTCAAGATGGGCTACAGTAAAGGCTGGTGGTACTGAAGAGGTAGATGCATGGGATGCAAGCTTGGTTCTGGGTATCTAGCGATAGGTATCACAGTGGAAGTTGTTGCCTCTTGAGCATATGTGATCCTGATTTGGATGACTAGCTGAAACCTGACTTCAGGTTGGGTGAGGAGTAGTTAAAAAATATTTCCATGATCTCGTTGAAAAGAATCCAGTCTGGGGAACTTTTCAAGTTGGATGAAAATCACGGTCTGTTCCTGAAGAACGGGAGTGGAGCAGAGTGAATAAGAAAAGCTGTTTAAACAACATCAAGGAAGAGTTAGAGCTGCCACAGAGAAAAAATCTTTCTAGCAATGATATTAGTGAAACACTGAAATACATTGCCTCGGGAGGGTGTGGGCTCTTCTTTGCTAGGTCTTGAAGAACAGGATAGACAAGCATCTGTCAAGAATGACCTATGCATACTGTCCTGCCTTGCGGCAAGGTATGGACAAGGCTCTTCCTGCCTTATTTTTAATGGTTCTGTACACACACAGGCTGTTTGAAGTTTGTCTCGGATCTTGCTTGGGATCTATGTAAGTTTATCTCGTCCTTTTTTGCTGAAGGTTCCTGCTTCCCTGAGGGGTTATCAGTGCATCCTAGAATTTTGTCTCCAGCTGAATATCTGGATAAGAATCAAACCTCTTCTCTAAGCAGCAACTGTTCACTGTCAGCAGTGTCACCAGTTTTTTATGGCTGCTGTTTGAACAGCTCTACCAGTGGCTGTTGCAGGGAAAAACAAACACGCTGCCTATCTTTAAAAAAGGGACAGGAGAGAACATGGGGAGTTAATGCTCAGTCAACCTAAATTTGATACTCAGAAAGATATTTGACCAAGCTGTTAAACAATCAGTGTGAAAGTACCTAGGGGATAACAAGGGACAAGCTGGAACAAACGCAAATTTTTCTTGAGTGACTCACGTCGGACTTCTCTTGCTTGTTTTTCAATAGAGTAGCTGGTCTAGCTGACAGTGGGGGCACAGTGGATCTTTACTTTTATTACATATGTGGCATTATAATAGCATTGAATTCTCATAATTACAGTAGAAAAACATAGACGGGATTGAATTGCCACAGCTGGAGCAAGGTCTGCGTGCACACACACGGTGGCCTAGAGGTTGCACTGTGGCTGGACTTACCGCATGTGTGAAAAGCACATGTGCTGCTGTGGTGGGTGGACCCTGGCTGGAGGCCGGGTGCCCACCAAA
>NW_010542368.1:0-3618 GCF_000687285.1 Phaethon lepturus | reverse complement strand
TCCTTTCCAACCTAGTGATTCTGTGATCTAGTGGTCGGTGCAACGCTGGGGGCACCTACCTTCAGCCCCACCTTGTCAGCAGCCTCTGGCTGGTTGATCTCCCTGCACTCCTGTGAAATCAGCCATGAAACCGGCATGGCGGGGTGTTGAGATGTGCCAGGAGTGGGAAACACTGAGATCCTGCACGGAAGGTGGACAACTGGGTGCCTGGTTACTCGGTGCCAGCAAAGCCCTGCTTTTCATTGCAGGAACCCATCTCTGGAGCAACCCGTCTACTACAAATACTGCTCCGTTGGTCTCGAATCAGTGTTAGCATTTGAAAAACTTGCATTACTCTCTGAAAAACCCAGATCAAAAGAAATATTTTAAATTAATCCAGCCAGGTAGAGCAGTGGGTTGGGGAAGTAGCATGAGCCAGAGGGTTATAACGCATGAAGTCAATTTTGGCCCTGAACATGGAGAGCAGAAAATCGAAGAGGGTGAGGAATTTCAAAGGGGATCTGAGGCCAAGTGTTGCCTCCGTGCCAGGAGTTATAAAGCAAGGGACTGCTTTATGCAGTGCTGGGTGAGGGAGAGACTCGCTGCCCAAACAAAATGCTCCTGACCTTGCTTGCAAGCCTCCAGGACCTTGATTTGCCCCTTGTCCAGGGAGCAAGGCTGGGGCAGGGTCCTCATCCAAGCTACCCCGTGCTGGGACCAGCTCTTCTCTCCCCCCTGTTTCTGCCCTTCGTGTTCAGGCTTGGCAAGTGGCACCTGCTTGAAATTCCTCGGCGGAGCTCTGATTATAGCCCAGGATACTCCTGCACTCCCTGCCTGGTCCATGGCCGCCTCCTCCAAGCAGGCACTCCTGCCCACCTCCAGGCAAGGTCAGTCCCAGCAGCTGACCCGCTAGAAAAGCTGCTGCTTTCAACCTTCAAACCGGGCATCAGCAGAGCCAGGACGCAGGAGCCCGAGGCTGGTGCTGTTGCTGCTGGATCACGCTTCTCGCCGTCTGCACGGGATCTCTGCCAAAACTGGGATATAATCCCGTATTTTGGTGTTGTGATGTTTTTTCCTTTCATCTTGAATTATTGATCCGAGTAGCAAATGTCTGTTCCTCCATCACCCAGAATCGCAGAGGCATGGAAAGATTCTATCTCGTTGCGTTAACTCCCTTGGTACTGGCAAGGTCTGGGGGGAAGGAATACCGGCGCTGGTATGCAGGGAGCCTGGGAACTGCGCTGGGGAAAGATTGTGCCAGCCAAGGTGCTGCGAGACGCATTCCCACAGCTCTGGGAAAGAAAACAGCTCCTGATGACACACGATTTAAATGCGGGTGCGTCCTGTCACTGTGCTAGCCTTCAAGCAGGCACCAGTGGGACCATTTTTGGGGGAGTTCCCGTTGCTGGGAGCCCTCCGCACGGTCTCGTTGCAAGTCGCGGATCCTGCAGGCATGTTTACGAGTGTTTTAGCTTCACGCTAATCTGATGCGACGTGCCACATCTGTCCGGCTCGCGGTGTAAAGCGTGGCCCACGCTGGACAAGGTAGTGCTAGACCCACAAGCCCTCCTGGCGTAGACTCGCCTCGCACTGGCCAGAGGGACTTTTGTTGCCGGGCTTTTGCCAGTTCTCTCCGAGACGGAAGCTGGAAGCACTTTCTGCTGCTCTAAACGCATCAGGACTTCTGCCAGTCCTGTCATGTCACGTGGAAATCTCCCTCTGTTTTTGCACCCATCCCTGTTATTACTGGACTGGCAAACGGTCCTCCTGGGGATTTGGCCAAACCTCTCCAGTTTGAAGGATCGATGCAAAAATTGGAGTGCATAAAAGCCCGGTATGAAGAGCTCAAGCTCTTTATTTTTAACTTTTTTAACTTTAACTCCAAAAGCCCGGTATAAAGAAACCTCTTTCCCCTGCGGCCTGGCTGTAGTAGAAAAGCATCCCGTCCCAGGCTTGGAAATAGCGTCTCCAAGCGTGGTGGGGCACCCATACGAGGCACCTCCTCACCTGCGATACGTGCGCCTACCCACGGCCCTGGGGATGTTGTGCTGTCCATCTGCAGCCAAATCTGAAAGCGTTCAGCCCCCCAGCCCTGCTGTGGCTTTAGTCCGTCTTTATCTCGTAGCTGAGCCGTTCGGGTGCTGCAGACCTAGCGCCGAGCACCTCTGGGGCCGGTTCCCGCTCCCGGGGCAGGGCGCTGCCCTCCGGGTGGGTTCGCCGCCGGCGTGGCATCTCCGGGCTGAGGCGGGGAACGTGGCTGTGGGATCCTCGCTGTTCAATGGAGGTGGGAAAGGCGTGCCTTAAACGGGGTCCTTGGTAGTGGCAAAACACCAGGAGCTACCCAAATCGGTCGTGGGCAGCGACTGCGGGCGCTGCACGGGGAGGTAGATGTCCGAGCTGCTTGGGGCAGCTCCCTGCGGTGAAACCAGGACACAGGTTGTGTTGTCCACGTCCCCCTGAAGAGCTGCTTCAGATCTGTTTATAGGCACCGGTGAAATCCTCGCTCTGCTGAAGGCAAAGACTAAACTCCTGTTGACTTCAAAGGCGGGAGGATTTCACGCCGAGCCTGCAGCTCCCGTCCCTTCCTCCTCAGATCCTGTTCCTGGACCTTTCCTTACGCTTCTCTTTTGACTCCAGCTGATTTGTAGAGTCTGGAGCTATATCTGGGTTGGACTGGGCTGTGTTTGCTCTCTTCGGGCAATTTTAAGCTGGGTTTTGCACCGCTTGTCAAAGGGCTGTGTCACGTAGGTGCTGTCAGATGTGCTCCCTGGGAGGAGCTGCTCTGAGGGCAGATGTGTCTGAAGGCTCCTGTGCCCTCACGCTTGGGGTGGGGCTTTTTTCTGGATGTTAGATTTGTTCTGGCTTGGAAAAAGACCGTATTTCTTTCCCTGGAGGGGCACCAAGTTCTGCCTGGCCCTACAGATTGTTGGAGCCCGGGGAAGCTGTTTCAGGGGCGGTCCCAACCCTGCCTGGTTTCCAGCTGAACTTGATCAAAACCTCCATGGAACTTCCCAGTTTTGACAAATCACTGGTTTCTGCCAGAAAACTGTTTAGCTCAGCATTTTTCTGGCTGCCAATGGTGTATCTAGACTCCAGCAAACAACCAAGAAATGGGTTCTCCTTTCCCGAAGATGCCGGTGAGCCAGCCGGGGATACTGGGGTGCCTCTGAGGAAACACAGCTTGTTCCTCTGGAACTATTTTGAGTTTACATAGTGTCACTGCAATCAGAGTCTGAAACGCTACCTCTAATTGTAACGAATCTTTTCTCTGGCACCTCATATTTTCTCTCAGCTTCACAATATTCTGATAACCGCAGCCTCTTTCCCGTCCCTCCAGCTTTCACTTGCAGCCCATCACAACGCTGGTTCAGAGAATCAATCTTTAAGGTCGTTACCTCAAGCTCTTTCCCAGTATGTTCTCCTGTAGTTTGAAGAGATTGCGATATTCTTCCTTCAGATCTTTATTTTTCTCCTCTGTGGCTGATTGAGACAAATTACCTCGGGGTGAGGAACAAGCCTGACGCCGCATCCTCGGCGCTGAACTTCACCGGCGCTGGCTCCAGCGAGCGCAAAGCGGCCTGAGGGAAGCATCGCTCGCCGAAGGTGTCTGGCGATGACATTGTGGGGTTCCCCACTGCA
>NW_010542367.1:1283-2659 GCF_000687285.1 Phaethon lepturus | reverse complement strand
CAGCTGAGCTCAAAGGCGCGGGCAATCCCTCCTCAGGGAGCCGCTAACAAGCAGAAACCTGGCTTCGCTTGTGAGCAGCACGCAGTCATGGCTGCAGAACGAACGCTGAGCACAGCTGCCAAGGGCTGCAGAAACTGTTCTGCAGATCAGACAATCTCTGCTAGACAACCAGGAACATTAATGTTATGCGCTGATGAAAAGACTAAATATCTACAAAGTCTGCTATTTTTGGTTGAGGCATGGATAAACACTAGTACGGACAACAAGTAAAAACCAGCATATTTTGCACTCTGGATGGATTCATTCTATGGCCAATATTTTCTGTACAGAAGTCACTGAAGCTAATATGTAGGAAGCACAAAAACGCTATTTCTGCCTTACCGGTTAACAAATGGTTTTGCAGTAGCGAAGGCCATACTGGGTAGACATCACAGAGGAGAAGCAAGAGCAGCGAATCTGCAAGACTGCAGGATAGCAATGGGTTAAACAGTTCTGCAGCGGATCAGGCAAAAAGCCATCCCTGTTAGCCAGTGCCATTCATCATCACCGTGCATGGTGCTATTCTGCGCTGAAGCTTCCAGGACTGTGACCTTCAGCATCCATGTCACATAGGTGAAAGCGCTTGCAACAATACGCTGAATTTCCACGGTGTCTGTCATTACAAAGCCACCTACCCTGCCTGCCGGGGCTTGTAGCGGGGGCTGATGTGTGGCCATTGCTGCTCTATGAGGAAATGAGAAACGAAAGACGACGAGTGCAAAACCATGCAATGTCCTGCAACTGCAACTGCAAGAGGCATTACCTGGCCAAGAAAAATGAGGCAAAGTTTGAGGGGAGAAGAGCCCAGAGATATTTAATGGCTCAGACTGACTGTCTGATAGAGCATCAGAAATGATAGCACATCCAGCCCACAGAAGTACCATGCCGGGGCATGGGGCTCATCAGTGACAGAGATGGAGGTGCATCATCTGCACTCGGTCACAGGTATAAATCTTTCCAAAAAGGACAAATGACTTAATAAGTCTTGGGTCCTTCTCTGTACTAGCTCTTTGGCTGCTCAGTGTCAAAGCTGTTTCTGAAAACAAGCGGTGTACGTGGGAGCTGAGATCCATCACACCTTGCTTGCACCAGCGCAAACGGTCTGAAATGTGACAACGCACCTTGGAAAACTGTATTTCCACTGCACAGTCCCAGCTGCAGGTATTGCAAGTGATCAAACAACATCGAAAATAAAAGCAGCGGGAGCTGGTGTATCTGAGACAGCATGCGGTGAGGCGCGCGGCGAGGAGGACGACAAGATGCGCGGCGCGGCGCGCGGCGCACAGGCTCAGTGGCCAGCAGCTGCGGCCCCCGGGGCCACCGCGGCCTCTCCCTCC
>NW_010542367.1:0-1234 GCF_000687285.1 Phaethon lepturus | reverse complement strand
GGCTGCCCGCAGAGCTGCCAGCCTCCTCACAGTTTAAGGTGACTTTGCAGAAAACCAGATGCTGAAAACCACGTCTTTTTTCCATCTAGCCACCCATTTCTTGCAAACAACGGTCCCAGTGGTGCCAGGAGAGCCAGGGTGGCTGGAAATGCCACAGGCAGGATACCAGCCCCCGGGGGGGTCAGGGCAGGGACCTGACTGGTGTTTCTCTCCCGGCACAGCCCCTGCGGGTACACAGAGAGCATGAGGAGGCTGTGCCTCATTGCAGACCTCTGTAGACCATTAATGTTTATGTCAATCAGCATAATGGGAACTTGGATACGGACTAGGTAAGAAAGCAGAGTTGCTGAAGTGGTGCACGGCAGGTGACAAGGTTTTGGAGACAGGTCCCCTTTATTTCTATAACAAATCACCAGCTCCCTGATTCCTCCCGCTGCCAGACCCAGGGAGCTGCACCATGTCCCAGTGCCCAGGTCACCTGAAGCCACTGGGCCACCTCCTGCCGGGCAGACCCGCGTGTGGGTGCCTGGAGCGGGCAGCACCGGCGCCTGGGGTCCCCACAGACGCTGTGCCAGGGACAGTGACTTGTCTCTGGGGACGAGTGCCATCCCCGAGGACGCTGCTGGTGCTGCCTGATCTGCCTGCGAGCTCACACAGACCAGGCAGCACCAAAGTCACTGCCTGCTTGTTGCTCAGCAAGTAGGAGAGCAACGTCCTGGTGACCCGCTACGGTGCAGAGGAGCCATGGAGCATCCCGCTGCGAGTTGTATATATTCTTTAACTGCGTCTTTAATTAAATAGAATACTTGTGCTTTATATTAAAATCACACAGCAGCTGACTATTTAAAACACATATATTGAAGCCCACCAATAGGGGAATGGCTCCAGAGCTGCTCTGTAGATCAACTTCCAAGAGAAAATGCTGCTAAATTTCTCTGAGGGCTTTCCAAATGACCCTCCTGGGACCGACAGCCTGCTGTTGCTATGCAAAGAGAAATGGGTCAGAGCCATCGGTTTTGAATTTGAAATATTACTTTTATTGCTCACCATGAATATAGGGCGGCTACTGGCAAACAGAGGGGCGGCAGGGCTGGGCAGACAGGCTGCTGCCCAAGTGCGTTTGCCACAGTGCCCTCAGCGCTGGGAGGGCGATGGATTATTTCCTGAGCGCCACTTGTTATTCCCAGCACTGCTTTCCCGTCTCTCCTCCTGGTGGGAAGCTGCTGTGGGCTCT
>NW_010542366.1:0-19066 GCF_000687285.1 Phaethon lepturus | reverse complement strand
CGCCGCGGCCCCCGCGTGGGGAATGGAGCAAGGACCGCTTGGGCACACTCTGCACGCAAAACCCCGCGCGTCGGTCTGATTCCCACCGGGGTTTTTGCCTGCTGTGGGGAGTTGGGAACAACCACACAGCAGTGGCCTCAAAGCGAGACCGGGGCAGCAACGCCTCGCTGGGGTGTTCGGGCCTGGCTGTCCAAAAGCGGGAGCTGGAGCAGAGACCTAGTGTGCGGCACCGTGTCTCAGTGCGCCGTGTGGCGGCCTGTCCTCCAGCTGAGGTCCCCAAAACCAAAAGTGAGCAAAACATAACCGCTTCCACAAACAGCCAGGCTCAGAGAAATAACCTGCAATCATTTGCTTTAAGGTGACAGGCAAAGGCAGAAGTTGTAGGAGAACGTGTGAAAAATCATTTTATACCAGCAGATGAGTTGCTTATGCAGGTGTTGGATGGAGCGCAGGTGGCAGGGGCATTGTAGGCACCCTTAGGCACTCACTTCACCTGAGAAAACCTGAGTGCAGATTTGGTAAGAAAGAAGTCAGACATGTTTTTCTTGGAAGATAGGTTTTAGTTAAATCCGAAGAGATAGGAAGGAAAAAGAAGAGTTACACTACATAAACCTTCTATATTTTTTTCAAAATAAGTTCAGACCAGTCCTTTTTCAGCCCTCATTATAGTTTCAAAATTCAGAGTGACACCACTTGGGTTTTTAAGCAACAAAAGCTGTGAGGCACACAGCATGTAAAAGAGGCCATTTTTCCTCTTTCTAGCTTCTAGGTCTCAGAAGTAACATTAAAAGTGTTACTTTCTAAGAGTAAGAAACAGAGTGCCACTTTTTAAAATGTGCTCAGTTTTCTTTGCTTTCTTAACCGTTTTACTTTTTTTCCCCTAGGGAAACAGGAGAGATTTTTCTAACTTTTCAGTTGGAAAAGTATTATTTGCACAAAAAAAGAATTCTTCTGCAAAAATCTTCTCATGTAAAGCCCCTTTTCCCACTCAATTCTGTTTCTGTAGCTGCACACATCACATCTGCAAAAGGACGTCAAGTAAGCAAGACAATGGAGGAGGATATTTTTATTGATGCCCGAGTTACAGGCAATACTTAAATACCAGATGATAGAGCTGTTTTGCCAAATCAAAGGAAAACCGTTTCCAAAGTGCCATTTTATTATCTCACTTTGTATTGATAAGGACACAGCTAAGCACACCCAGGATACAAAGTGTCTGAGTCACTCAACACTATTACACCGTTTTAATGCTTTCTGTAAAACAAACAACACACAAGGCACTGCTAAAGTACCATCACAAAGGATTATTTGCAACGCTTCAGTTGTTCGGTTAACTGAATACGGGCTCTTCCCACAAGACTAACGCTCAGCAGGCATGGCCAGCTAGCGTTACTCTGCCTAAGAGCAGCTGCTGGCATGCACCCCAAAGCCAGCTACCTTTAATACTCAATGAATCAGCGACACTCGGGTGAACCGTATTGAACTGTTTTGTTTGGGCCAGTGTTTGGGCCTCTAACGAAGCTTTTGCTCGCACTGAAAAGTTTCTTTCAGATGAGCAAACCCGTAACCATGCAGTTTGTTTGATAGTGGGAGGAAAGAAGTCACAGTCTGAGCACCGTATGGCTGTAAACTGGAACAAAAGCCGTAAGTCTTTCAAAGTCAACAAGGTTTTGTTTGAGTGAGTTAGAATTAGGAATAAATAATACAGAACAAGGCATTAAAGAGTAATCAATATAACCCACTGCAATTGGTGTTACAGTCAGTGATTCCTGCCCATGAACTTTGAACTCTTGCATGCATGCACCATAACTAGTTATGAGAAAAGATTTGGAGGTTTTTCTGTAAAAGTTTCTTCTGAACACTGATTAGCAAGTGGAAAACATACCAAGATACTATGTTTGCTAGTAACTAGATCCTGAAGTGAAGTCAGTGGTAAAATCCAGAAATAAGCAGAAGTGCCATGGGGAAGTCTGAATTGCTTTGTGTTTGTTAAGAAGGATGCATTGGATTGTTAGGCAGGTATTATAACATCAAGGGTGTCTTTAACACTCAGTTCTTCACTTGCAGTGCCTGGTATTTTGGAAATGATGTGGTAGGTAAAAGCTCTGTTGTCACTTAGAAATTGTGACTGAATTTTAAACAAAAGAGTTCTGTTTTATAAAAGCTGTCTACAGCTAAGTATATCTCTTCTGAACTGCTTCCAGCATCTTGCTAACAAATCTTCAAAGTGAAATGAAAAGGTCATCTTGGTTGTCTTCATTTCTTTCTCACTGTGGACTCATTTTAGTCTCCTCATGGAACTTGTGCAGCCAATTGCTCAATTATTTCACCTACGTACTGGAAACGTGGGTGAACTTTTGTAGCTCACTGTAAAAATATTCCCAATCCACTATGTAGAAACCATGTAGTTTGTCCCCGTTGGCAGCAGATGGTGCTGGTACGTTGTTGCTCTGTACACCCTTGAAGGCTGGTATGCAGGTGCTCAATCCCATAGTAACTTTTTTTTTTCTCATCCATTATCCTTAAGGTCTTTTCATACTAATTTGTCATCATCATCAGACTTCGTAATTTAGCAAGATGAAAACACAAGTTTATGGTTTGAAGGTGAGATTTGTACATCAACAGCGAGCCTCACAATGTTATCAGAGAATTAAGTGCTGACAGAAATAACACATTTCAGGAAAAGTTGGATTCATCATATGCAGACTGCTGAACAAGTGCCACTAATACTTGTAGGGCCCAGGTATCCCAGAACATGATAATAAGGGCGCTACTTGCCAAATGATTGCTGACAAGAGGTGATTCTAGCTTACACCAAATTCTGGCAAGTCGAAAGATCACAAGAGCTCGTCACAGAAAATTTTATTAAAAGCAGCAGATCACAGGTTGTCTCCATTTCAGTGAAAGAAAGGTAAGCAAAACTGCTCTTTATATAAGTTTTTAGATTACCAACAGGAAACTCTTGCTTAAACAAAGGCCTAGTTAGAGAAACCCTTCTGGCAAAGGAGCACAGGGCCCTAACATTGAGGACATACTGGACTGATTACTTTTCCAGAGAGGACATTGTCACTGTCTGTGATACCCAGTTGGATAAACTATGAAAGGTGTAACAAATTATGTTATTTACAAGGAAAAAAATTACCCTTTTAGAAGCGTGGGGGATCTGAATAAGACTTACCACAGTTTTGAGCTGCTATTTGAGATAGGTGGGGAAAAAATTGTTGAACATATTTTGATGAAAATTTGTTTCCATTTTGCAGTTGCAAAGCAATGAGAGGTTTCTGGGAACTGAGACCTGTAACCTCCTGCCAGAGGGAAAATGATATCCCAGCTTTGTTAGATGCTCACAGAGCATAGGTCTTGAGGTACAGAAACATCTTGATTTTTCTTCCTGTATTTCTTCACTGCTTTCTAGCTTTTCAGCCACTATCCCAGAAAGATCCCAATCTTTTTGTCTGCTCAGTCATATCAGTACTCTGGTGCTTCTGAGTGAGTTAAGAGGAACAGTTCGTACAGTGGTACAGGGCAAACCATAGGGCCTCTCTAAGTGACTGACAATGGTAGGAGATAGATAGTTCCCATTTGTAAAAGGGAGCTTTGACTCTCAAGTGTTTCTAACTGCAATGGAAAGCAGAAAAAGAATGGGGAAGGAAGGAGTCAGAAAAGTGAAGGGACTGGGTTCATGTGGCTGTTGTCACCATTTCACACTGCTGAAAACAATCGTTGTTTAGACTCTAGTATGAAATATTGTTGACCAGGAAACTGGAATATTCCATCAGTGTACCCACAGCTTCATTTTAGCTGTACACAGCATGGGTTATTAAGATGTCCTTCAGAGGATGAGGGGGGAAAAAGTTCCTGCTTCTTTGCTGGGGTTTACCTTAAGCCCATATACTTAACATCTCAGTCCAGTAGTCTGCTCATCAGACATCCCTCCTTTCATCTTTGCCAGCACAATAAAAGTGGTTGTGAACATGTGGGGAGTGAGCTCTGGAAATGACTGTCTACTATTCCTCCTCAGATGAACCTCAACACCTCAAACATTAAGGAAAATTACATCTCCTACAGAAACAAGCAAGGGAAAAAAAAAAAAAAGAACCTGTTCCTTATGTTGCTGCATTCAGTTGCCACAAGTATGCTGCCTTATCTGGATAGACTGACACATAAAAGATGGAGCACCATCTTTATATTTTTCCGCTTTTGTCCATTTGTACCACACCTTCCCCAGTATCATAGCATCGTAGAATCATTAAGGTTGGAAAAGACCTTTAAAATCATCAAGTCCAACCATTGACCCAACACCACCACACCCACTAAACCATGTCCCAAAACGCCATGTCTACACGGTTTTTGAACACCTCCAGTGACGGTGACTCCACCACCTCCCTGGGCAGCCTGTTCCAATGCCTGACCACTCTTTCAGTAAAGAAATTTTTCCTAATATCCACTCTAAACCTCCCCTGGTGCAACTTGAGGCCATTTCCTCCAGTACTTACATTTATTTTATTTCCAATGTTAAACTTAGCAATAAATTGACAAGCCTGGTTGTCAAGCCTGTGTAAGTAGACCAAGGATCTCTAGCTCAGGGAGGAATTTGTCAGCTGTCAGTTTCTCACTTGTAAAAGATCTTTATTGGTTTAAAAAGGGGGGGGGGGGGGACACGACACACGACACGACGGACACAAGAAACCAAATGCACCAAGGAAAAAGGGCATTTTAATAAATTAAATTACTTCTTACATAACATACTGTTGACTCCCAGGATAGTCAGTTTTAATGTCACCTTTAGCTTTCATAAAACAATACAATTTACAGCCGATTTCTTCAGCAGCACACTACAGTAATTGCCTGGTTTTGCTGTTCTGTGGGCAGATCAAGATGGTCCTGCTAGGTCATCCATCCCAGCTCTTTCTGCTAAGTTTCTCTCTTCAGTGTGTACTCTCTTTTTCTGTGCACATTAAGAATCCATTTCGGCATGCTACTGCTACAAAGATTCTCAGTTAAGGCTTCCAACACACTGGAATCCCATGCTGGCTTTGAGGACTGCACACAACATACAACTACATTTTATTTACCTTGGCTAAACAACAACCCAACAACAGAACCTCTGGGTTCATTGCCAGCTGCCAACAGCGTACCTAAATAATATTTCATCCTGGAATCCCGAGAGTCTGGATTAACAAACTGCCAAAATGCCACTCAGAGGTGGTTCTTTCCAAAGCATCTCTAGCAACTTCTGTTGTTAGCATGGTGCTTATTACTACATTACTGGTACCAAACAGCTATAAGTTATTATAAAATTAAGTTATGCAAAAAGTACTTACTGCTTTGAGTAATTGTCAATTGTAACTATACCCAAGGCTTCAGGCACTTCTTGTGGATGATTCCTCTCAGGTGGTCTCAGAGACAGGGCAAGGTTTCTAACATTCTTTCCTGGATAAAGGCAAATAAGTATACATCTTAAAAAGCAACTGTCACCTCTTTTTGCAAGTATGTTTCAATCAAGTAATTGCTGACAGGTTCAGCTCCATCAGCTGTGAATTCCTGAAATTCTGTTGCATCTCCATTCCATTTCCCAACAAAATAAGTCTCTGTTTTCTCTTCAAAAAACTAATATTCAGGGAATTGGGTCAGACTATATTTTCAATATAGTTGAACATATAAGCTAAGTTTTCAATTAAAATGGTTTTTTTGTTTGGTTTTTGTTTTTTGGTTTTTTTTTTTTTCCTGTTGAGTACTGCAATCTGTGAAAACAGGAGTAACTAAAATCAGATAGTATAATGCACTATTGTGTTATGTGGTTTCTAGGTGACATAGGCTAATTTGTATCCTACGGCTGTGTTCTTACAGTTAAGCACTCTAAAAACAATGTGTTGAAGATACGCAGTTTGTACCTAACTTCTTAGTAGTTGTTCATCTATTTCAACTCTTCCACCTTTTTAAGCTTCTAAAACCCTTTCATGATGTTCAGGGCATAGGTATAGGTCAAATATTTTCTGTCCACCCACAATATGCGAAATTCTCTCCCCTCACAGCAGTTCCAAGTCCATTGCAGCTCGTTTCAGAGGCAGTGTGAGTCTCCAGTCCTGCAGAGGTCTTGGAACTGCTGGATTCCTGAGCCCACTCAAAGGCCCACCAAGACATGACTCTGAATTTCACCAGGAGATACAAACTTGATAACAAAAGAAAACAGAGGGATACAATACGAACGTAAGTACAAATGGAGCTGTGTTGGGTACTATCAGGCCAAACAAGAATAAAATGGTAGGAAACATTTATCATCAAATATATCTGTAGTTGTTTTATTAGTAACACCTTTCACACAAAGAACCCAGTGTAAGAGATTTACCTATTTTTTTTTAGCTTCACCTCTTCCTTTCCTCTTCATTTTGTTGAAATGCACTTGCTCTGCCTTGCACACCCCAGAACATCCTGGATGGCGTGTTGCCCATTGCTGTGATAATGTGAATGGACATTTGGTAGCTCTAGATTTCGGAAGGATACTCTATAGGGGTGGTGGGTATGTACCTCTTATCAGCTTACGATCCCTAGAACACCAACCAATTGCAAAGGAAGTAACAGGTAGGAGATTCCTAAGAGAAGAACGAACTTAATTAGGCTTTTAGAAAGATGAGCATTGTTGCATCTCGGGTTAAACAGTGACTTTGTAACACTCTTTACTTCTCACCACAAAAAATGGTGCAAAATGTCCCAAGGATGCAAGCAACTGTGGGAAGCCAAACTGAAATGTGTTAGGAAACCCCCTTCATCTCTATTTCCACCTGAGATCCACCTGAGTTCAAGAATTACAAAGCTACTTCTTTGCTGATGGACAGTGAAGGCCCGTTAGAGCATAACAATATAGACTGCCTTCAAGAGAAAACTTTTTGCAGTCATGTAAACTTTTCAGGCACACAGCATCAGTCCTGGTTAACAGGGCAGGTCCCAGATGACTGGAGGCTTGCCAATGTGATGCCCACCTACAAGAAGGGCCAGAAGGAGGATCTGGGGAACTACAGGCCTGTCAGCCTGACCTCAGTACCAGGGAAGATTATGGAGCAGTTCATTTTGACGGCACTCACAGGGCATGTGCAGGACAACCAAGGGATCAGGCCAGCCAGCACGGGTTCATGAAAGGCAGGTCCCACTTGATCACTATGACCAAGTGACCCGCCTATTGGATGAGAGGAAGGCTGTAGATGTTGTCTACCTGGACTTTAGAAAAGCCTTTGACACCGTCTCGGAGAAACTGGCAGCTCATGGCTTAGACAGATGTACTGTTCACTGGGTAAAGAACTGGCTGGACGGCCAAACTCAGAAAGTTGTGGTGAATGGAGTTAAATCCAGTTGGCGGCCGGTCACAAGCAGTGTTCCCCAGGGCTCAGTACTGGGGCTGGTCTTGCTTAATATCTTTATCGATGATCTGGATGAGAGGATCAAGTGCACCTGCAGTAAGTTTGCAGACAATACCAAGTTTGGTGGGAGTGTTGATCTACTGGAGGGCAGGAAGGCTCTGCAGAGGGATCTGGACAGGCTAAATCAATGGGCCAAGATCGGTTGTATGAGGTTTAAAAAGGCCAAGTGCCAGGTCCTGCACTTGGGTCACAACAACCCCATGCAACGCTACAGGCTTGGGGAGGAGTGGCTGGAAAGCTGTCCATCTGAAAAGGACCTGAGGGTGCTGGTTGACAGCATAACATGAGCCAGCAGTGTGCCCAGGTGGCCAGGACGGCCAACAGCGTCCTGGCCTGTATCAGAACTAGTGTGGCCAGCAGGAGTAGGGAAGTGATCATACCCCTGTACTTGGCACTGGTGAGGCCTCACTTTGAATCCTGTGTTCAGTTTTGGGCCCCTCACTACAAGAAGGACATTGAGGAGCTGGAGCATGTCCAGAGAAGGGCAACAAAGCTGGTGAGGGATCTGGAGAACAAGTGTTACAAGGAGCAGCTGAAGGAACGGGGCTTGTTTGGAGAAGAGGAGGCTGAGGGGAGACTTCATCACTCTCTACAACTACCTGAAAGGGGGTTGTGGTGAGGTGGGTGTTGATCTCTTCTCTCAACTTACTAGTGATAGGACAAGAAGAAATGGCCTCAAGTTACTCCAGGGGAGGTTTAGACTGGATAGTAGGAAATGTTTCTTTACTGTAACAGGCTGCCCAGGGAAGTGGTGCAGTCACCATCACTGGACGTATTCAAAAACCTTGTAGACATGGCACTTTCGGGACATGGTTTAGTGGGCGTTGTGGTGTTGGGTTGACAGTTGGACTTGATGATTTTAAAGGTCTTTTCCAACCTTAATAATTCTGTGATTCTGTATATTAATAAATAGTCCTATGAACTCTTCTCAGAATTTAAGTTAGAAGCTCCAGCACTTGAAGCAGAGAACTGATCTGCTGATTTTGAGTAAGGGAGGCATTTTTTTAAGTAATATAATTCCTTTTATTGCATCCCTCATGATTGCTACTTCATACAGCAATGAAGTACCAAAACACAAAACAGTAGAATCATGATCTCTAGAAATGTCAGTTTAAAAGAAAACCCTCCCTTCTCTTAAACCTCCCTATTCGAATATCTTAAAAACTAACACATCCTCAAATCCTGTCAGATCCACACCTTACCACACAAACCATACAGGCAGAGATATCACATATATTGCATCATTATAGGCCTAAGTAAAGCAGTCCTGCTAATGTCACTAGGCCAATCTGCATACTTAAATTTACGTGGATGTACTAGTGTTTATAGACCTCAGCCCACAGAGTCCTCTCATGTGTATCCCAGCAGCAACTCAACTATTGTCCATGAGAGCTGGGACAGGCTTCAGTAAAATGTTTAGAGACCTAAAAGTCAAGGGGGATGCAACCAAACAGATTGGAACTGGGTGCCAGATCTGGATACATGCCTATGGCAAGAAATGTTAATACAGCCAACCGCTTGAGTCAAATGCAGTGTTTTGGTAATGCTCTTCTACTCCGAGAATGGAATCTAAAGCCTGGAGAGAAGAGATGCCTCCATGCACTGGCAGTCACATGCTGTTCTACCCGCACCTGTAGTAGCAGCCCTTTCACTGCCTGACCCAGGATGCTGTTGGGAGGACCTGCCAGTACTGAACAGCCGTACACCAACACACCTAAACAGCTCCAGGACACTCCTGCCAGCTCAGAGCACAGGTGGAGCCAGTGCTTGACTTTCTGGCCCTCGCTGAGTACACACACAATTACACATTTAGATTGCCTGCACAGAAACAGAGCAGGGAGAAAGAATTGCATCTCAGAGTAGATACAAAGCCAAGAAAACCTCCATGCTAAGGTGTCTGAGTGGTGCATTAAGCAAAGGGGGCTGCCCCAGCACCACAGCACCCACCTTGAAGCAGCCACCTCTAAGTACACAAGATGAAGGATCAAGACTGTTCCCTGAGGTGTCTTACAGATTTTCCTTGCAAAAGCTGAGAAAAACTTGCTATTCCCGTTTTAGCAAAGACAAAGTTGGTGCTGCTTTCTGCCACCTACCTTTTAGAAAGGGGCCTCAGGTTAAAGGACTTCCCCACAAGGTGGTAGGTCAAGGAGTCCTGCATCCCAAACTGAGGCACTGCAATGCCTCAACCCCCACTGGGTTATGTTACCTCCTCATGTTAACACTGGTGCTTGGACACTCATTGTCAGATGTGTGGTTGTGATTTGGAGCATGGATTGATATGATCAGATCTCTTTCCCAGTGGATTTGTGAAAGCAGTCGTGAGCAGTTACTGCCTCTACTTACTATAATGGAAATACAGTCTTGTAGGCTACTGATTGCCTTCTCATTTGCCTCTGACTTCTGCCTTCACCTCTTTTGCCTTGACTGCAAATAATACTGCTCTATTTCTTGCTTGTGTGTCGTCTCTTCTTGCTGCTTACTTTTTGTTCCACCATTTTAATATTTTCTTATTGAAAAATCTTGGATTTCAGAGTTAAAAGCCAGTGCAAATCCCTCAGTACTTTTCTCCACATTTTAGTTTGTTTCACTCTTGATTCTCACTGAAGAACTTGTCCTTGCTGTAAAAATCACTTCTAAATCTAGCCCTTGTGTATTTACTGAAGTGTAAACATAATTGACAAACGTTCATTATTTCAAAATTATAACCTACTTGCTAATTTGCACTGTACTGAATGCTAGTAAAATGCCCCTTTGGTTACACAGGTATATTTGCTTTGTGATAAAGCATACTTGGAAGTGTTTGGTTTAAACAAAGTGATTTAATTAGATTATGGGGCAGTTTTCAAAAGCATCTGATACCCCTAATACTAATTTGATTCATTAATTCTTTCCTTACATTGCTTAAGGCTTGGAAGAAGCAGCACCCTGTGAAACAGAAAACCTGACTTGTTTTGATCTAGACGAAGAACATAGGCAATTCCACAGACGCTGATAGAGTTTCACATGTCTACAGGATCCCTCTGTAACAGCAGATGGGTGAGGACTTAGGTCAACAAGCAAACAAAATTCAGGACTAAAACCCATTTCTAGTCACTCTCTAGATGGATCCCCTAGTTAGCGGCAAAAATTCAGGTCTGATACTTGTTTGTTGGCCTTTGTTTTATAGAAGTAAGTCGTCAGACCAATGTGTTTTCTTGCTTCTTGGGTTGTGTGTGTGTGTACGCGGGAGAGAAGGAAGGCCTACACACCTGTTCAAACTGGCTGAGGTGCATTTCCATTTCCCAGTTCCTTGCAACTTCATGCACTGCACTGAGTTCTGTCACTCATGTATTTGGATATTTTCATACCTGGAAACATTGTGTTGTGTGTTCTGATATTGTTTGATACCTTCCTGGGAGATACATCACCAATGCAATAGCTATGATCTTGTTTTGCTGTCACAACTGTACTGCTATGACCAATAGAAGTTACATACAATATATGAAATTCCCCCATCTTCGACAGGACATGCTCCAGGTTGCATAGAGTGGCCTTACCTATGTCTACAGTAGAAAGGAATGAGGAGTGGCATGAATGGACCTGGGAAGTCAAGCAGCTGATGCTAAGATCCAAGGTCTACTCTGTACATGCTTGAGGGGAGAGTAACTGAGAACTGGCTCTAGCTCAGGTGTCTGGACCAAATGCCCATTGGCAATTGAGGTAAATTAGATGAACTCCTGGAGGGCATCTTTGGTTTAATTTCATCTGAAAGAAATCCAGTTGACAAGCTTCAAGACCACTGTGCAACACAAAACCAAGGTGGGAAAGATGGGATCAAGCCTGAGACTTGCTTCAAACACACATTCTTCATCTGGACTAAAGTGATAATTATTGCTGTAGTCCTTATGCAGCTGAACATGGTCAATGAAGAGCTTTTGAGGTGCCACCTCCTGCACAGCTGGCTGTCTTCCCCAGAATGAAACAGAGGAGGCAAAACAGAGTCCAGCTTTATTTCTGATTTTCTACTGGTGCAAATTAGACGTTCATGCAGAAAAGCTACTGAGTACCACTGAATAAGGACCCACCATTTCCTCCATATGCTTCAATAGGCCGAAGCCAAAGTCAACAGAGAATCTCTCCCATCAAGTATTATTTCATTCCCCAAGTGATTTTGATACAGTCACTCCCAGAAAAAAATCAGAAAAAATACGATCAAAATTACAAGAAAAAAATGCCCACCATAGTTGTCTCCAACAACTTATGGAAAGTTGTTTAATCAGTATAACAAAGGAAAACGGCCTGGTGGACTTGAGAAGTTCATGCCTTCCTATCCTGTGCAGGCCAACTCAAAGCCCACGGAAGGGAGTGACAGCCCCATTTATCGTTTTGAAGGGGCTGTGGTAAATGTGAACAATCCAGGAAGAATTCTAGAGAACTTCCAAAGGCATTCAACTGAACCATGGGGACTAGATGACCTTTAAAGGTCCCTTCCAACCCAAACCATTCTATGATTTTATGAAATACGTTACGAAGCATTTTCTTGTGTAGTTGAATTTGAATTTAATGTATGCACTGACCGGCAGTAACACTGCTTCCTGTATCTTGCAACTGGGGACTTAAAAAGGAAAATAAAGCTTAGCTCATAGGACTGTGTTCACTTCTAATTCAATGTGAATACATAAAGCTGCATCTCTCTGCCTGAACTACTGTTTAGCTACCCATCACCATCATAATCTAGGAGCCCTCAAAAAATTACATTTACCCTCCAATTCCCTCCCTTCTTCTTGAAGAGAGACAAGTTTATGGCCACTATCCTTGTCAGAGCACAGCTGGGGGCAAGTAAAGAAGTAGGTACCACACTTAGTTCTGAAAGTCACACAGGCAATACTTGTGCTTTTTCTTTTACTACCTGAACCTGTGGCCCAATTTGCCCCTATTAATGGTTTTGTCCTCATGGATCCTCCATCAGTGAGTTGACAATTTTCTTCTTCCTCTGGAATGCTTCTTTCTTGGGAAACTACAGTTGCAGACAGACAAACAATATCTTGGGTAATGAAGAATATTTCTAATCAGGCTTTCTAAATCAGGAAAAAAAGAGTAAGTGAGATACATGTTCAATGGAAATCCTGTGCCAAGAGATTTCTGGTCAAGCTGAATAATTTTCAAAATTGCAGTAAATGAGAATAAAGTTACAAATATAGGGCCAGGTACCAGATGTGCGGTGAGGGGGGGCGGTTGTTTTGGGTTTTTGACAACATGCCCATGGACCTTCAAGGGCAGTTTGTAATCTCGCTGATCCCAAGGCTGCAGCCACAGACTAAGGTACAGAAGGGAGCATCTGTACACGGATGAGGCTGTGATTCACCCATGTTTCTAATATTTTTGTCCCCTGTCAGAGAAAATGTCCATGCTTCTGAAGTGTTCCTGTTTTTAATGTTGCAAAATTTTGGTGGTACAAATCAAAATGGAACAGAGTGGTTCTTCATTTCAGTCTAGCCTTTCTTTGCATTTTTGAAGTGCTTGTATTTCATCCAGGAAGAAAATCGTACATGAGTGAGATGAACTTTACCTGTTTGATAACTCTGCACATGCCAGAAGCTGCAATTTAAACTTCGTAACTCTGATTGAGTGTCCATCCTTTGTGGGACACTTGTTCAAATGCGTTCATAAGCTGTTAGGGTCTGTGTTGTAATTGTTGACTGAAAAGAGAGTAATAATATACTGAGGTGTGTCTTTGGTACAATAAACAGGTTAATCTGGATAAATCTTTCATTAACATGGAAAGAGTTTAGGGCTGTAACATAATTTTTGATTGCTTCATTTAAACAGCTGTTCAATAAATTGTAAAGAATGTTTTTGTCCTGAGGTTTAGTTTTAACATGTTAAATATATTTTCTTACAGTAAAAAAAAAAATATCACCTTACACAACCTTAATGATTATTAATATACCTCAGCAGATCTTTGACCACATGAAACTACAACTCAGTCCTCTTTTGCAGCCACTAAAAGTATTGTGACAGTAGTGGAAATTGACTTCAGTTTCCCATGTCTGCTCCACCTGAGCTAAAAGAAGGTGAATCACAGGGAATAAATTTGCTAATTCATGTTGTATTTGTTGCCAGAATAGTAGATAGCTGAGCATCTGCAAAAGAAAAAAGAAGTCCTGAAAGAGCTGTGATTCAAAGTAGAATTGTTTGGATAACATCCAGTGGAAAGTAATCAGACATACAGAGGTTACAGTATGTCAGAGCACCGACTAAACAAATAAATATAAATTATGATAATCCTTCTAGCTCTATGCATTTACAAAAATAAACAAATGTTTTCAGCCAGCTTTTTTTCTGATGAGGTACTCATATAGTCAATCTTTTTCTTCCTAAATCAATGTTGTGTAAGAGTTCATACAAAAGTAACAGCATAGTATTTATAAATACTTTCTGCAGTTTCATAGTTCTTTTTGTAGGTGTTGATTTTGGCCTTAACCCAAAACCCCAAAATGAGAAGTAAAAAGGTTTAATTTTCAGGATGTTGAATCCATTGCTGACAGGGAATTCTACTCATGGCAAATATTTAGTGTAAAACAAATACTTAGCTCCAGATCTTGATTCCACCCACTCTGAGTTTTATTCAAATTTAAAAGGGATTTTTCTATGTTATGTGAAGAATTGGACATACCGTTCCATTTAATCATTTCAAAACGCAGCACTGAACCTCAGGGGCTAAAACTAACATTAAATTGTACACTGCCTTGGTTTTAACACCATACAATCCATACTGAAAGATGAGAAAGTTTTACAGTTCACAGATATTTCACCCGCTTTTTAATTTCTCCCCTTTGTTGTGTTTTTGAGTATTGTTTGGGTTTTTTTTTTCACAACAGTTGACTCTACTATTATGCTGGAGTTGTAAGATTTGGAGGAGGGGGCAGGAGCTGGACATGGGGTTACAGTGTCTGACCTACGTGATCTGGGTCTGGGCCCTGGTCTTAAGAACACAACATGATGAGGTGACCAAGGAGCAAGCACAGCAGTCTGCCTGAGATTAACTGCTAGCACAAAGGGACTGAAAGCCTAGAGATAAAGGGGAAAGTTTCTTAAAAAAATTCCACGATGGCTGGCAAATAAAATGCATTGTGAATGTTCTTAATGTTTGTATATAAACCACTTGTCTGGTATCTTTCATTCAGAAAATTACTCTTTAAAAAACGCCATTTATTATTCATGGTGTTATGAACCCAAAGGTCTTTGCTAACAGACTCTTTGCTTAACAGAAACTTAAAAACCCAAAAGACTGCAAGGGATTCTTTATAAATATCTTTATTTTTGACTAGACAACTGAATATAATCATGACCAAAAATCTCTTTTTCTGGAAGAGTTCAGTGATTTGAATTACATTTTTAATGTGCAGATCCTGACCAACTTCTACAGCCTTTTCAACAACAAAAAAATTGCTACAAAACCTACAGTTTGGCTTGCAACGTGTTTCCTTCCCTACTTCTCTTCCACACATGCCTCTCCTTACCCCTAGCTCCCATATCAGCTAGGTACAGTCATCCAAGAGGCAGGATGAGTTCAGGGCACGGAGCAGAGACAATAGTACATGGTTATGAAGAACAACCTGGGCAGGTCACAGGAGATCAGGATCCTGTCTCTTATTTTGTCAGACACACATGCAGTGACCTACACCAAGTCCTGTTACACCTCTGTGCCTCAGCTTCCCGACTGTAGCCAGGGTCTAAGATGCTCCCTTTTGTACCACGCCTGTCGTTTTGGAACTAAGGAGTCTCCAGGCTACCTTTTACTACGTGCACGTGCAGGGCACCACAGCCCCTGTGTGCTATTGCAGCACAGCTGAACAGAACGACAGCCCCCTTAGGTTGGAGGAGAAAAATGCCTCTGGCAGGTCTCCATCTCTACTCCCTCAGCACTATCATAAATGGGAGCTCACCTGATGTCTGGGACAATTCAGCTGTCACCACAAATCCCCAAGCAGTAACTATTAGTCATTCACACCGCGAAGTGCTGAAAAAAAAGGGCTGCCTACCGAGCCAGCCGTACACATCGCTGAAAAAAAGCTTAAAAGGGAGGTGATTTCTCCTGTTCAAAGACATAGAAGAGAGACTTCTAATTGCTAATATCATTTAGTTACATTAAATGCCTGCAAATGTGGTCAAACGGAGCTGAGATTCCCCCGCAAATCCTCCGGGGTGCCGAGGCTCTCTGCTGAGTCAATGTGCCATCGGTGTCCCCCCACTCTGAAAGCCCAAGCAGCCCACCCAGAGGGATTCAGGGAGATCCCTGGTACCTGGGCTAAAGCTGTTTGAATCTGTCAAGCATATGCTGAGGCAAGCCTTGTGCCAATAGAAATACGAGAGTCGATCCCAGAGTCGCTGCCTGAAATCCTAAGACCTGTGCCACAGAAGAGATCGAAGCACAAAATGTAACCATCTTCTGCATACTTGGTGTCTGTCAGCCTGTGACAGAGGGACTTACATGGAGGATGTCAGGGACATACCCTCACAAGCTTTGCAATAACACTTTACTGCATGAAAAAGAAAATAAACTTTGAAATTTCCAGCTACCCTATTTTAACAAGTGAGTCCTAACTGTTACAGCATTACAGGTGCAAGAAATCCAGAGATTTTACTAAAAAGTGATCATAACGTGGGATAACCTTGAAGACACTTACTAATTTTGGGTTTTTTCATAGTATTTTGTTGAAGAGTATAAAGTAAATATTGAACATAGTCACTTGCTAAGAGTTTGAACAGGTGCGAGATGCAAGGCAGAATTTAAGACTATTTCTGATACACCTATGAAATAGTTGTGCCAAAGCAAACGACTGCCTCTTTTGAGCTCATTAGCTTTAGTTGTTCAGTAAGACTGTGCAATGCCAAATGTAAATAACAGCCACTGACCAGAAGTACGTCAGTGTTTAGAAAAGACGAAGAGGGCTGCTGCTGTCATATGAAACTGACTGCAAAATGCTTGTCTTTTCCCTGAAGTTAGTCATAGGGGTGATTTTCTTTAGAAAAATATTCAGGAAAACAAGGGGAGAAAAGTCGGTGAAAGGCCATTTCTCTGCAACCACTGAAGAGCAGAGCCAAACCCAACAGGAGTAGTTTAGCACTGCCACTACAGCACCGTAACGGCGTTACGGTCTGGTCTCTGTACACGATCACCAAGCGTCGGAGCCGCCTCGGCGCCTGCCAGCCACCACCCAGGATCTGTGGCAAACCAACAGGAGCACCAGCTGCATCTTTCTCATGGATGTTAGCTTCATGAGTGGGAGTTATGGGAACCCCATGGTAGTCAGGCCAGCTGAATGTCACCAAACGCATGTCTGTGTTTATCTACAAGTTGACACGAATACCAAAGAAAGGGCATTTCTATGATGAACGCATGGAGAGTAGCCGGGATTCATGAAGAGGCAAAGTTTTCTCTTTATGACCCATTGAACAACCTTGGCAACCCCCACAGGAAAATGCCATGCCGACACTCAGCCTTGGGTATTGCCTTTAGACCAGGGAATGGGCAATAT
This sequence comes from Phaethon lepturus, assembly GCF_000687285.1. Taxonomy (NCBI): domain Eukaryota; kingdom Metazoa; phylum Chordata; class Aves; order Phaethontiformes; family Phaethontidae; genus Phaethon; species Phaethon lepturus. The sequence continues at coordinate 2,130 of NW_010542366.1, read as the reverse complement.
CGCTGATAAAAAAGGCTTTCACAAGTTAGACTTATACCAAATGCCCTATGCCATTTCTAAATACTTCCATCCAGGTCCCTTTTGCCCCTGCCGTCTTGAAGAGACCTAAAGTTACTGACTTAATATGCACCTATTTACTGAAAGGTAGTTCCTTATTCTCGTATTTCTTTTTAATCAAGCTGTACCTTGAGGTCTGGTGTCATCTTTTAATTAACAACAAAAAATTTTATCCAATGAAAAACCCATGTGCCCAGAACAAGGCTTATGTAGAATTGAGGTGCTTATATTCAAAACATGATCACTAAACCCTTCCTGTGGCGCCCCCCCCCCCCCAAATTAAAAGATGTTTTTCTGTTTCACCTCGAAGTGTCACAGTTGTCCGCAGCTTTGCACCGCTACATGTCCACAAGCCACCCATCCCATGGCCTGGCACCAGCAGGGCAGGAAAAGGCGGAGGAAACTTATGAGAAGGAACAAGGCTCATGAAATGTCATTTCATCCACTTTATTTATTTCTGCTGGGGGCTTGACCAGCTCCCTTCACCTGTTGCATGGACCACGCACCACCAGGGAGAGAAAACCACGGTGAACATAAACCACAGGCCAACATGTTCATCCGTCCGTCACACCTGCACGCCCAGGGGCTCTGCCCTGTGGCACAGATCCTGTCCCAGACACTAAGCATAAAGCCAGACCTGTTTGGACATGAGGTTTTCTAGTGGTGGACTTCCATCTTCCCCAGGGATCAGCTTCTGATGGAACAGCCATGAAGAATGAGCATCCATCAAGGGGACAGGCTTTGTCCCCCATGATCCCACCAACTCCTGCCTGACAGAAAGACAAAGGGCACCAGGAGCACTTTTAAGTTACTGGTGACAAAAGCAGTCATCAGGCTGCTTTCATTTGTGCAAGAGATTTGTCCATTTTTTGTGAAGTTCCTGTATAGAAGTGGATGGGTAAGTGTGAATTGAAAATACACCTTTATAATTTAAAGGAGATGTTTATAGTACACCATTATAAATATGTAACTACATTTATATAGTGTAATGCTATAAATGTTGCATACCAAATAATTTTTCCTTTTACCAGTTATGTGTTGATGTCTGATGATGCTCCTGTGAGTGTCAATAAAGCATCTTGGTCTGATTAGCCAATTTTCAGCCTTTACAATTAACAGGGATTAAAATTAAGTAATTTTTAAAGAGACATCTGAGATCATTTACTATTACTTTCACATCACAACTCAAAATTAATCAAGGATACTTTTAACATGGAAACACTATGAGTAAAAGTAATCTGTGGAAATTCTAGAGTAGACTAACTGCAAAAGTTAAGTGGATAAACACGAATTTGTAATTCTGAAAAGATGTGAAGTAGCAGCAAGAACAACAGTACTAACAGTCCAACAGGGCGGTTACTTTATTGTTGCATCCTATGAGAAGTCTGCAGTTTTCACACAGAATCACAGAATCATTAAGGTTGGAAAAGACCTTTAAGATCATCAAGTCCAACTGTCAACCCAACACCACCATGCCCACTAAACCATGTCCTGAAGTTCCACGTCTACATGTTTTTTGAACACTTGCAGTGATGGTGACTCCACCACCTCCCTGGACAGCTTGTTCCAATGTTTGACCACCATCTCAGTAAAGACATTTTTCCTACTATCCAGTCTAAACCTCCCCTGGAGTAACTTGAGGCCATTTCCTCTTGTCCTATCGCTAGTAAGTTGAGAGAAGAGACCAACACCCACCTCACCACAACTCCTTTTCAAGAAGTTGTAGAGAGTGATGAGGTCTCCCCTCAGCCTCCTCTTCTCCAGACTGAACAACCCCAGTTCCCTCAGCTGCTCCTCATAACGCTTGTTCTCCAGACCCCTCACCAGCTTCGTTGCCCTTCTCTGGACATGCTCCAGCACCTCAATGTCCTTCTTGTAGTGAGGGGCCCAAAACTGAACACAGGATTCAAGGTGCAGCCTCCCCAGTGCCGAGTACAGGGGCACGATCACTTCCCTACTCCTGCTGACCACACTAGTTCTGATACAGGCCAGGACGCTGTTGGCCTTCTTGGCCACCTGGGCACACTGCTGGCTTATGTTATGCTGTCAACCAGCACCCCCAGGTCCTTTTCA
>NW_010542365.1:0-4483 GCF_000687285.1 Phaethon lepturus | reverse complement strand
TGGCTCATGTTCAGCCGGCTGTCAACCAGATACACATTATTTAAGTTCACAAAGGTTACTTTAAAAGGAGGTGGGAAACATTTCTACTACATGCTTTTCAGTATCATGTGTAACTACTGCACTTTAAAAGAGAAAGGTATCAGTCTTATAATTTTACTGCTCGGATGCTTCAAGTAATTGTAAAGCGCTGACTCGAATCTTTCTGATCATCGTTACTGCCAAAGGTAACCACCAAACTCAGAGGATGACACCAGAACAAATAAGTTGCTGCTTGGAGGAAACACAAAGGACCCACAATGTATGAATTTGTTTAAGCAGATCCAGCCAGGAGCTTTATGCTTCTGTTATTCAGGAGCGGGAGGACCCAGGACTTCTAGTATTTCAGAATTTGTTGTATGTTACATTTCACAAAGTCATCGCTAGTGCTGTTTTTAAGAAATGGTTTGAAGTACTTGCTACAGGATTAGGGTCAGAAGGGGCTAATTATGGGATGTCAAGCAGCAAAGTCAAAACAATGGCAATAGGAACTCTAAAAGAGACAACAGGAAAGGTTTTGACAAAGGACTGTCCTTTTATCCACCTTCACCTAGACTGAATGATTACTCCTCCCAAGCTCAAGCCACAACGCTGAGGCAGTGCAACTGACCCTAAAAAGCTCATGGAAAGAGATGGGGAGAAAAGTTTATCAGTTGTTGTAGGCAGACACATCGGCAAAGCAGAAAAATCCCTCGAGGGCTATCAGATACAAAGGCACCCTCTCTGACTCTAGCAGTCCTTGGGCAACGAATGGCTGGAGGCCGAGAAGATGTTTGCATGGTTACTTGATATTTACTCCCTTCCCCAGACACCCAGCATTGGCAGCGTTAGAGATGACATATTGATCCGACGCGCTGCAGCCTGCTCATATTCTTCAGGCAGAGGCAGAGCTTGAAGCAAACGTGCTGCAAGTTGGACCAAGAGACAACAGGTACGAGGGCTGCGTTGTACTTCTGCCGCTGGAGGAAGGCAGGGAATGAGCATGTGTTTGTCCTAAATCATCCTCTGGATGCTGGGCAGTTTCTGACAAAAAACCCGTAGTGCTTGAGTTACCGCATGTGACTGCTCACCGCTGACTCCCAAAGGGAACTCTGGCAAGTGCCGAGACCTACGGATACAGCCTCAAAACAGAGCTCGCAAAAATCCCACTCCAGACAGAAACAGATACAAATCCGTAGACTGAATGGTAAAAGAGGAGTGGAAGGGAAAGCTTCGTTAGGGATTGGAGTAGCATCATCTTACCAAAAGGAGAGAAAACCCTGAATACTGAATTCAAGCAGTGGCTATTGCTAACAAGGAAGAAGCGATTATAAATGCAGCAAGCCCGTCCACTAGCCTCAAACACCAACGTTTCTTACAATTTCAGTGCCTAAGGATTCGTAGACATCAGAGGACTAACATGTTTAAAATTGTTTTAGTGTAAATTAGGTTGGGGGCAGCTTTTTTAAAAGGGAAAAAAAGATGCAAATTCAAAGTAGGTACAACTAAAAGATAAAAAAAAAAAACAACAAAAACAAAAAAACACACAACAACAAACCCACCACAAAACCAACAAAAGGCAGAGAAAACACACATGCAATTATAAATGCTGGAAAATGGAAAAACAGACATTTCAGATCAGACCTCCCCAGAGCTCTGAATAATGGAGTGATGCCTCCAGGGTCTACCATTCAGCTACCCAAACCTGCATACTAATATACTACTCACATCAGAAGAGTAGAAAGGCACCACTCATGCAGAAAATTACCTTAAATGAGCAACGACTTCATGATAAACAAGCCACTCGCTTTTCTACTTTGCTCTTTGATTTAGGTGGTGGGGGGCACCTCCTCCCCTACTGCTAAGGAGCAGACACAGCCCACTTCTGGCTCTGTACCTTGCAAGCAGGCCAGAAAACCACCTCGTTATTTATAACTCTTTAATTCTGATTGGTTTGGTCAAATGTCCAGATATGAGATTGCATCTTCGGTGGAAGGATACCCCTTGCAACCTTAGCACCCAGGGTCCAAAGCATCCAGCATCACTAGCATCCAAGCTTTAAATAGAGCAGAGAATCCGCACAGCGGCACTACCAGAGGTAGAACTACAGTGTCACGCACAATATGAAACCAGAGTATCCATGGCTGCTATTGTTTCCCATCCCACCGGTACCCTAATTTCCCTGTGTACTGCCAGAATCCAAAATGCCCTTCCTAACCGGGCTTGCAAACGCTCATCTTCCCTTACAAATGCCCTCCTAGTGCATTTGTCATTGACTCCAGAGTCGATTAAATGCAGTTCTCCCACCGGTCCTCTTCAAATGAAGTGGTATTTAACTAGACACACCACGAGGCAGCTGCTGCACAGCCTAGCTTGCTTTGTGCATCATTCCCCGGTTCATTGCCTGTGATGATTCCTGGGTGCCTGATGCAGGGGAACGCAGATTTTCCTTTGTTTGAAAGTAACCTTGCATGGTTTTAGGTACTGTCGTTATAAGTAACGGCAAACCTGTTAAATCCTGCCGCATCTTTTTCCTTTTCTGTCCGTAAATTGAACATCCCTAAGAGCTAAAGGACTTACGAGGAGAAGACGGGTTCAGCTGAACCTGTTTACTCCAAGAACAGCAGGGAGAACAAAATGTTTTGGAAAGAGTCCCTGGGAAACACTGAATTTTTTTTTTTTTCTTTTCCTTAGGAATGCAAACTAATGTACTCCGAAGAAGCACAGAACCTGATGGCATTTGTTTGTGCAGTCCTGGTTTGAATGTGCTTTTAAAGGAAAATCTGCTCACTGTCTCATGAATACCTCTGCTCGTGATTTAGGGAGAGGTCCGCACCCTGCTCTGGGGAGGGTGATCGCAGCTGATGAGGTGCAGAATGCTACCCAGATCACAGGGTGAGACTGGTAAACCAGGGAGCAGTGTTAGTCTTTCTGTAACTGCCTTTACAGACGAACAAAGCACACCGGAGATAAGCCTGCCTTATGCCAGAAGTAATTCTCAGCTAAAGCAGCAGTTGAAAAACTGGACTGCAAGCGTGAGTCAAATTTGGGTTAGAAACACAACAAAGATGAAACCCACAACTCGACGAACTCCACAATCACAGCTTTGACTAAGAACAAGCTTTAAGCCCTTGACCCCTGGTGCAGCCTTGAAAAGGAGGATTACCACTTGCAGGCAGTGTAAGAACAGTGCTAGTCAGAGAAGAAGATTCCCATAAAAGAAACTGATATTTATTTTTAAATCCCTGAAAACTGCTATTGCTCACAGTTCTGATTCAGCGCTATTTATACTGCCGTGTATTACAAGTCACTAGGATGGAAAGCACCTTGGTTGCTTCATTAATCTGATTTCTAAATACTTCCTACCCAATCTAATTTCAGAATTTGTGGGTTTTTAGTTGTTTAGGTTTTATAAATTTGGGGGTGGTTTGGGTTGAGATTGGGGAAAGGGTTGTTGGGGAAGGAAAAAGCACAAAGGAGGTCTCCCCATATATTCAACTCCTGCTCACCAAATTTTGCATAGGGTTTGTCTTAGCGGTCCTTCCTCTGCCCACTCTAAGGAAAGCTCCTGCTGATGGGGACCACACAAAAACCTTAACAAATCAAGACAGGTTCCCACCTCCCAAAACATGCTCAGCTGGGATCGAAGCTAGGCCACATTATAAATCTTTGTTTGTAAGATACATTATGGTATCTACATATAAAAAAGCTTCCTACCAGAACACCCTTGCAGAATGCTGGCTTTTGCAGAAGTGTCCTTGCTTAAGGACAGCAATATTCCTGTTCATGCCTGCGCCAAAATCCTAGTTAATACAGTATTAAGCCTGTTTTCAAAGCTGTTACATTATTAAACCTTCAAAATTGAAGTTCATTAAGAACTAGAGGATTGTACACAGTAGCTATTCCACAGCACCAATCCCCTAGTACGGGTTTATCCTTGGCTTCTTCCAAATCCCTCTAATTAATTTTTTTCAAAGGCCATCAATCTGAAGCAGGCAAACATCAGAGAGTCAATTCATTAACATTCCCATATTTCCACTTATCTTGGGCCACTTCTTCTCTTATTAATAGCTGGTAAGATTGGCATTTCTAAAAATAACCAACCAGCACTGGAATCAAAACTCCAGGGAGCCCTCCCAAACCCCATCAATCCTCCCAGCAATACTTCGGAGTCTTGTCCTAAGGTCTCCCGAGTACGCCCTGGCAGTTGGCACTCTCCGAGGCAGCCCATGAATCAACATCCAATATGAACTACGAGACACTGATTACTCAAGTAATTTATTACTTCTAGGGTGACCAAAAGGCTGTTTACATGAGGAAATGAGGATATTTGAGAGTACCATCAAATGTGCGCTGAAACTTTTACCTCTGATTTATATGCCAGCTCAGTTCTCCCCTTTAACGTTCTTCGTCACAGGTGAATTTAACATTGTTATGATAGAATCACAGAATCATTCAGGTTGGAAAA
>NW_010542364.1:11342-16548 GCF_000687285.1 Phaethon lepturus | reverse complement strand
TCGATCCCCTCATCCAGATCATCAATAATCTCACACAGAGATTAACTTTTGCTTCCTTCTTGGGGTTAGCTGGTTTGTTCTTCTTTTACCATGTTTATGCAAGGAAAGAAACCAAATCTGACTTTTAAGAGAACTTCATTTTGTACTCAAAACCTCTCAGGAAGCAGCAGTGTGGCTATGTTACTCACAGGAGACCGATGGTACTTTCTACTCACAGTGAGGCCGTATCGGGGGATGCTGAAGTACTTGAGCCAGTTCAGCCAGCCCATTACAGAAGGGAGGTTTACTAAGAGGCCTGAAAAAATCTGAAATAGAACAGAAGAGATTAATGTGTCACAAACTCTGTTTACTGCAAACAGTGACATTCCTGCACAGATACTGCAGTTGCCCAGCAGAGGTGCACTGGGATAGATGGACCTCCTACTGCTGTTACGCCTGTGCCTACAGGCATGAGGTTCAAACCTTGCAGCAGTCACAGCCAGCTGGCCCAACAGCACACCCAAGTACTCCAGTTGAACTGCTTGCAAAGAGGTCAGAAAGGTTTTCTACATCCACATGTGAGCTAAGAAGCATGCACGCTAACAACTTCTTACTCTGGAGGACTGTGTACTATGGTAGAGCTAGCCAGAGGCTAAAGAAGGATGACTGGGAGATGAGGAAGTGGAGAAACAAGAAGGAAACCATGGGAAGCCTTAAGGGCTGTTACTTTTTCAGCTTTCTCCTCTGACCTACATCTTACAGCTGTGCTCTCTCCTGCCTAGGACAAGGTTTGCTCTTTTACTTCTTAGCACAGTTGGACTTCATAGCCAAACATGACGCTTCAGGCTGTGCTCCATCACAAGTGTTTTTGTGCTTACCCTGCAGTCTTTCAGGATGTGCATGTGCCATTCCTTATATACTGTAACTTAACTCCATGTCCATCAGCTGCCCTTCACTACACATGCACATTTCTCACCCACAGCGAGCATTTGAAGTGATACACTCTCACTTAGCTTATTGCAAAATCAGGTTAAGTTGCAAATCAAAGGATAAGGGATGCGCTGTGGGCTCAGAATATGTAAGCAGACAGCTACCAGGAATCACCCGACAGGAAGGACTTTTTACTCTAAGGTAACTTGATAGCCCTCACAGTCAAGAAGTTTCATCACTGACACTACCTCTTTGAAAAACAATTCACATCCCTCATCTATGAGTAGTCAAAATTCCTTTCCCTCTCACTTGCTCTCTTCCTTAGAAGTCCTTGAACAAAAGTATTGAAGTAATTTCTGGAACCCAAGGGCAATACTGAATTAAAATAAAGGGTATGCTGCTGCTGATCCCACTGGGCAACAAAACTTAATGCAATTAAAATCAATTGATCTAAAGTTTATTTCAAGATTTTTTCCTTTTAAATGATCTAGTTGATCACTTACATTTCTAATACTGGAAATGAAAGATTTTTTTTAAAATCAATTTTTATAAGAATAATTTAAAAAAATAACAACCCATACACTTTTTGGGCCACACTATTTGCAAAGCCCTACTGGCATCACATCTACTGAATTGCACTTGAGCAATGATTTGACCCTTAGATTACAACTTGGCAGAAGTAGATCTTTGACTATAGTGACAATAAAATCACAGGCATGGGGCTGACATGCTACCAGACTGTGGATTCTCAGCCTGCTTAGGGCTGGCTCAGCCCATTCCTCTCAGCTTGTCTCAGCTGCTTCCTCACCTCCACCAAAGGAGCAATCACCCCCTTAGGTACTTACAAGCATCAGGACAAAACAAATAGTGATAAGCAGATTGGCCACAGCCACCACATCCATCCCAGCGCTGATAGCCAGAGACATGGCCGTGGCAGTGTAGGACACCAGTACCACGGTCAGCATGAAGAAGAAGAACCGGCCTGCAACAGCTTGGTATCCTGTCAAAAAACAGAAAGGGAAGAGTCCAGTAAACAACCACATTATGAATCCCAGAGAGGTACCCTTGGACTCCTGTAAAAGCCAGGGAAAGCAGAAAGAAAGACCAAATTTGAAGTTGGCAGGAACTATGCATTCTCCAAGGGCCCAAAGAGCATTACCAAAAGATGTGGTAAAGCAGGTCCCTGTCTTAGATTCCTGGTGTCTCTGCCCCTGCCCCAGAGTCCTCTGAAGTTATGATGCCAAGCACTTAAATCAGTTGAAGATTCAACTAGTTTCATATTACAGATATAGGAATTAAACTCTGGCTAAGTCAGAAATCAAATGTATTGGAAGATGACAAGTTCAACAAAAGCATCAATTCTTTACCAATCATCCAGTAACTGATGCATGAGAATATGATGGCTGGAGCAGTTCTCATGGGCAGCAGATCTCCTATCATCAAGGCCAAGAAGTAGGCAGACACGCGGTAATATCCACTGGTGTACTGATGGCTGTAAGGACAGAAAGGAGGGGAGTTGTACAGGTTTAGAGGTTATGCAGGAAGCAGGTACAGCATGTGTGTCTGGTTTATCCTGATTCAGTTTGTTCTCTCTACCGCTGACTCTTTCTTTACATGAAAGTTGCTTATTTTCTCTGTGCTATCACTTCCCACTCTATAAAGTAAGGGCTGATCTATCTCACAAGCCCTGCAGTCATACTGAGAGACCTCTGAGGAAAGTGAATGAAAGGCTATGTGACTGCTAAGTTAACATATTGGGAAAAAAAGTTCCTAAATCTCTTCTCAAAGCAAATGATCCTTAACACAAGAGCATGGGAAAGTAGTAGACTATTAACTGGAGGAACACTTCATCCACAGCTAACTCATACAGCTGCTTCCAGGGGAGAAGGAATGATACCCAACAATGGGAAAACAGCTTTAGGACATCAATTCACCTCTAGTTCACAGGACAATTAAATGTCGTTATCATTGTTTTGCTGCTTAATGGAGCTCATGAAAAGATGCTTTAATTGGTGAGGTGCCAAAATCCCCATTGACACAGCTGGTAAACTAAGCTGGTAGGAAGAGCAGACGGGCAACCAATGTCAGTGTGTGGAAGATTCACTCCTGAGCAGCTGTTAGGGGCAATATTAAGCTGCTCTGAGTAACCTGTGATGGACATGTTCATTGCAGGCACAAATCTCCAATTTCTTCTTTACTGCATAGGACATGTCTCCTGCCCTTTCACCCCATGAGCTGGAGGCTATTCCAAACTACATTTTCAACATATATGTATATATACATGTATGTATATAATATATACACACATTTACACACATGTACATACAAACACATATACATATATATATATATACACAGAGAGATGTGCTTGATTATTAGGTAGCTCTTGTAAGCCAGCCAGCAGCCCTTTTCATCTGAGCATCCCTTGCAAAGCTTTTCCAAGAACCCTCCCTTCATCCTTGCACACTTTAGGACCATTGCAAGACAGCACTTCAACCCTGTCAGCAAGAGGGCAGGCAGCGTTCACAGCCTGCAGGATTCACGTGCAAACTTCAAAAACAGCTGTTAACAAAAGCGGGTAGGAAAAGCACTTCTCAGTAAACTGTGACACAACAAGCAAGTAAAAGCATTTTATTCCTCCCCTCCTTCCTCCACCTCTTAGCATTTCAGCTCCCTGCTCTACAGACCAATTTAGCATTACTATTACAATCTGATGTTACAAGGGAGCAATCAAGTCTTTGGTGGGTAATTTTGTTTAGCCTGTAAGATACTCCCCCCACCTCACTCCAGGGTATGAGACAGTCTGAGTGCCACACTACTTACACAAATAGTTTCTTGTCTCTGATGAACAGCTCAATTGCAGAGACACTGGAAAAACACTGGTTTGTTGTGACAAAAAACAAGGATCCAACCCTAGAAGGCAAAACAGAACAGTCAAAAAGTGAGGAGACAGCCTAGATCGGCACTGGCAGCCTCAGACATCATCATACCATCAAGTCAGTGCTTTTCTGTCTCTGTCCACAGAATGGCGATATTTAATCGTGCTACTTGTGTAGATCTTAGGTGTAAAACCAGGTTTATTCCTTTATCTTCCCTTTCACATCTCCTTTGTACATACGTGTGAGCCCAACAGAACCACAGTCCCTTTAGGACCTCCAGCAATACCATGCTGTAGTGCATTAAGGCTTGTGAACCCAACCCAACCCTCTTTTGTGGTCCAAGTGGATCCCAAGGACTTCCCTGTGGCTGAAACCTGTCTGCTACAGATAGAAAAATGAGCAAAGCTGTGCTTTTCCAACTTACCGATTCTGAATACCACTTGGATCCAATTTTACACCGAAAAAGATAGCACCCACAACCAAGGCTAGAATTATAGTCACTGCAATCTAGAAGTGGAAAGAAGAAACAGAAAAGGGAGTCCTTCAGATAAGTAAATAGGGACAAACTTATTAAGGCATATGTGGGGTTTAAGATTCACAGCTGCCTAAAACTTTGCTGTTGTGAGTCAGCGTATACCTATGACATACACAATTGAAAGCCTTATGGCAAATTTCCCAAGTTTATCTTCTTCACTTTTCTCCTTCCTCTGATCTTCTTTGGCTGGGAAAGGTTAGTAGAAGCACACCCAAAGAATAACCCAGCTTAAAATTTCAAGTGAGGCACAAAACGAATGTCACCCTAGAAGCTCCTCATGTAAAACAGAATGGAGCATTTCCTCCCACTCCCCAATCTTCAATGCAGTAGTCCTTGTGCTAAACTAAAATGGAGGATTTCTTCAAAGGCAACAAAGGTAGCTGGGCATCTCACTCCACTTCAGTGGCAGCAGCACAGGACTTCCCTGTTTCCCTAGCTGCCTTTGAAAATAAATCTAGCCTAAAAACTGCAGATTGCGGGGCTGAGAGCAGAGAGAATCTGAGACTCTTAGCAGCTGTTACCTACTTGTGCAACAGAGGCCTGTGGGTTCCTGATGAGGTTTTTCAGGGAACGCTTGGACACCCAGTACAGCTGGGTGAGGAATCCATTTGCATAGGTAATCTCATGTCCCTGCTTGGATACTCTCTGCTTGCTTCCCTGTGCAAGCTGCACTTTCCTCAATGCTTCCTTTGTGCTCTGATACAGGCTGGAGTTGAGATATTTCTGGTGCAGCACATCTACCACACTGCTGTCCACTTTATCTTCTGACACTTCATTTTCACTGCTCACCTCTGAGTAAGAAAGACAAGATATAGCTTGTGATTCCCCATGAACCCATGGGGAATGGCTGAAGCCACTTTGAATTAAAAAAAAAAAGCAGGAA
>NW_010542364.1:0-11287 GCF_000687285.1 Phaethon lepturus | reverse complement strand
CCCTACAGTTTCAATCAAACCTAGCTAATCTGCCTGTTCTTTGTGGCACAAAAATGGCCTTATTCTTAGAATGAGACACCAGAAAAGATTTGTTTAACTGAATTTTGGGGAAATTAATGTTTGCTCTGACCCATTTCCCATCCCCAAAAAGCACCATTATGAAAACTGTTCACTTATAATCCTTCAGTCACTGATATGCTACAGCATCCCCAAACAAATATTTCCCAACATTTCACTCACTATATTGTTAGACAGTTTTTTCTCTAATCTAGTTCCAACCTTTCTCACTGTCCTGTAAATCCATTACTCCTTAGCCTTAAGGAGTAAGGGTAGACAGTAGTAGATACCCTGTAAGTAGACAGGGTAGATACCCTGTCTTCTCTGCAGCAGCCTCTTATGTGACTGAAAACTTCTGTCTTCTGCAGCTGTCTCTTGAGACTAAGCAATTCTAGTTTCTCAGTCTTTCCCACACAGGTTTTGTAAATTACTGGTATTTATCACTGCTCTCCTATATTACTGAAGGAAGAAAAAAAATCCCTTTAAAAAGTTCTCTGAGCTCTTTAAAGAAGCCCAAAGCAAAGTAGATCTATTAGTAGGAAAAATGAAAAGATGATGAAGTGCCCTTAGACTGGAGGAAGCTCAGAGAATAAAAGCTTGCCATCACCACATACATCTTATCTACACCAGCCAACAGTGGATTTCTCCTTCACAATTTACCTTTTCCTGTGTCCACAGGTCTGTGATCTTCCTTGCTTGCTGCCACAGCAGTTGAATCACCATTTATGATATCAAGGAAGAAGTCAGCTGGATTGTTGAAGGGTTCACATTCATATCCTAAAAAAAACACAAAAAACAAAAAAACCACACCACCACCAACAAAAAAAAACCAAAAAATACATGCAACATGTTTGTATTGCATAGAGCACAGCTTGGAAGGTCATGTCTAATACTATATCACTCCTCTACAACCCTGTTACAAGAAAACTTCACTGCTTTCCATAAGCATTTGTTTACAGCAGTAGAAGGGACAGGATTTAGGAGATGGTGAATCTGAGGTATCTATACAGAGCTTCAAAGTTGTTTATTCTCCATTGATTTCAGGTGAGGAGAAATCTGTAATTTGCTCCTACACAGCTCATCATGGACAATTCTTGCCTGCTTTACAGTGCTGTTCAACCACATCCCACTGTAAAAGACACAAAGTTCCTCAGTAGAGGTTGTTGGAAGTCTGCTCTATAGCCTCAGATGCTTGCTCTAGAAGCTTAACTCTTGTTTGTCTTTCCTTGGTCAGAAGGAAGAGGAAGGGCTGTCCAAGAGTGGCTTCTTATAATATGTTTCTAGCTATGGGATAAGGAAGAAAGAAAAAAAAAAAACCAACCCAAGCAAGGGTGCTTATTCTATAGTATTCCTATGAGAAAGGAAGTGAGGTGGGTTACTAAGAAGAGAAGTAGAAGTAATAAGATTGGTTAAAGCATCTCCCTTAAACACAGGGGAAGATTACAATCCAATGTGTCCATGGCTGCATCTAGACTAGTTTGGAAATGCACTCCACATTCTCTGTGCATTACAGTCAGAAACCCTCACCCTGCTTATCCGGGGAGGTGACGGCCACCCAACAGTGCAATTATTAACCCATCTTAAGACACACCATGATTTTGTCCTCTCAGTTGCCCACCTGCATTCAGACTAAAGCAGATTCTTCGATTAGCCCATACAGATTGCTGCCAATCTGCAGGCTGTGGTTCAGAACCCACTTGGTCTGCCACCTGGGCCTGATAGAACTACAAGCATCATCTTGTCTGTTGTGCATCATGCTTTTAAACATCAAAGCAGTTCTGGGTTTTTGTCTTGATACAAGGCAAAACAAAGGCAGGAGAGTGCCATGCTTTGTGTTTTCTGAAAAATTTTAGTTTTATCATTTTTGTTTTTCCCTTTTCTAACATAACACTGTTCAGACTGTATGTTTACAGCCTCTAGTATCCTAGTGATAAAAAAGCACAGGACTGTTATCCAGTGCTAGAGTAAGAATCTACCCACAGATTAAACTCATTAGCCAGTTGCCCTTGCTCTTGGCACAGAAGACTTACCAATAGAACTAAAGTACTCCAGTGCCTGCTTCGCAGGACCATGGTACAGCACCTTTCCCAAAGCTAGTAATGTCAGACTGTCAAACAGCTTGAATATGGAATAGCGGGGCTGATGGATGGAAAATATGATGGTTCGCCCTCTTCTTGAGAGCCTGAAATAGAAAAAAACCCCATTTCTCAAATACACCACACTTTGCATTTCAGAAAGGTCATGTTAACCCAAACAAAAAATACGTTTCCAAATCAAAGACAAATACTTGTCAACTTCCCAGGGTCTCGATCCAGAAAAGCTATAGTTCCCCCTTCTCTGCCAGTGTGTCAGATGCTGCCTGCAAGAGCTTCAAGACAGCAGCCATCACTACAAGACAGCATCATTGCAGTTCGGGTAGACAAAGTATGGTGTTGTCTGTAACTAGCAAAGGTTGAGGCCACAGCTGTCTATAAACCCTCCTTACATGTTTTCTATACCAGTCTTCAACTTGACTAACTGGAACGGTCCTACTGCACTCAGTGGCAGTACCAGGCTTTACATAGCAGGCTCTGGAAGTCTAGCCAGCTGAGATTTCTCTTAGCTCTTCTGCTGAAGATTTACTCTCTAGAAAAGTCAAAACTAGTTTTTCTTCAGGTTTGTCAGATGCTCTTTCAAGTGCTTTAGCAGTGATGACCAACAAGTATCCTTGCTGATCAAAGACCTTTATCCACAAACATCACTGTAAAATGTCCTCCCAAGCAAGACCAGCCACATGCTACAAACTCAGGAGGAGGGTTAGGAACTCATACTCATTAAATAAGCCTTGTTTGGTCCTCTTAGTACCAGAAGACAGTTCATCTCCAAAACGTAGGAGATGAAGGTAAACAGCGGGTAACAGTGAGGATAAATCTACAGGTGAAGTCTGATCTGAGTTCAAGGCTGTTGACAGGGTGGAGAAAGAGACTTTGTAACAGACTCAACTGTAAGTCCAAGAAATTACGATTACAAGGCCTGACCTCCCAGTCCACCCCTCCCTGTGGCAAAGGGAAACTGTCCAAGCTACATCTGCTTTTTGGGCTCCAATCCAATGCTTGCTGTGGGAAGATTCCCATCAACTTCAAAAGGCTTTGGACAAGACCCAAATAAATAATTCACTACCACTTCTGAGTCTATTTGTCTAGCTTTTTTTTTTTTTTTTTTTAAAAAAGAGCACCATAGCTACTTAGTCATAACAGTATTGCTTCTTTTAACCAATGATCTGAAAACAAAATTGCAGCAGAGCCCTAAAAAACTGACTCTTACTTCTTCAAAAGGATGAGGACTGCATTGGCTGTGCTGGCGTCAAGGCCAGTTGTTGGCTCGTCCAGAAAAAGGACTGGTGGCTCTGTGATGAGCTCCATCCCGATGTTGGTTCTCTTCCGTTCCCCTCCAGACACTCCTCGGATCAGTTCGGTTCCTACCTACAAACAGAATAAATCATGTATTTGCAAGAAGACCTAATCAGTGCATGCTCTGTAGTTCAGCGCTCTCCACACCCAGCAGCCCTTTTAATTTTCAGAGTCCCATTAGTGAACTCTAGGGCCAGCAGCACATGATGGGTCTGACTCAGTGTGAGGGACTGTGTAGCAGTAAGCAGAGTCTGATTTTCGGGGGTACCAGGCACTTTATGGCTTCAGAGAACAAGGATGACACTGACAAGGAAGAGCCAGAGCAAGGCCGCAGCAGTCAGAGGTGGCATTGGTGTTCAAGGATGCCTTTTTCTGGTAGCTCACCTGCTGCTCAAGTAAGAGTGCGGTAAAGTAAAATGAGAGTAAGAATGCTGCCGAGAGGAACAAGCTCTGCACAGGACTTCTCTGTCACAGCCCAGCTTTCCATCCCTCGCAGCTTTCAGCACTGTCAAAACAATATCCCTGTCTTGTCCCACAAAGCCAGGAAGTGACTGAGCAGCTTTCCAAGGTGCAATGACTAGGCGACTTTTTTTTCCCTCTGAACTTACACAATATGCTGGCCATTGTCCAAAATCTTCCCCTTTTAGTAGCAAATACACATACCTCTTTCCAAGCTACCTCCTGAGGTGGAGACCGATTTCTTGCATGCACTATGGTTTAGTCAGGTCCCTGCTTGGCTTAGTATAGCTGCGGTACATATGCCATACTGCCCAGAGTCAAGTAATTCAGTTTTCAGAGGTAGTATGATTTCTGAGAAAGATGCTCACTGCTCACCTTAGCATCAGCCACTTTGCTTAAACCCAGCTCGCTGATTATCTGGGTGACTCGCTCTTCCTTCTCTTTAACACTGATGGAGCTGGGGAGTCGCAGGGCAGCAGAGAAGTGCAGGTTCTCCCTCACCGTCATTGTGCCCATGACAACATCATCCTGAAAGCAGTACAAATGGACAGTTGGAAAGCACCCTTCTCAGCTGCCTAACTGGGCACCAGAGTCCCTATAGTGGCACTTGCTGGATAAGCTGTTTGTGGACAACAGGGGAAACTGGACTGAGGGACAACCCTTGCTTCAAAACTTACATGATATGAAATTCAAGGTCACTAAGTAGCAGTCAAGGAGACAATGCAGCTCTGCAGGCTCCCAGCTTACACCAAGCACCACCACAGCCTGCTTTAAGGCTCAGGAGTTCAAGGGCTGACAGTACCGTTTTCTCCTGCACATGCATTTTCCTTAACAGCCAAAGGGAGGCAGAGCAGGTAGCTGGTTTTGTAAAGAGTTAAATTTCTTCCAGTCCAGCTGAAGCCAATGGACACTGCTAGTGCTCAGTGTTCAAGATAGAGACACTCAAGGAGTCACCCAAGTCGGCTCCGTTTCTGGTTACAAGCCATAGCTTGCTGTGTTCCAGAGCACCTACCGAGTTCATCTGCCAACAAGGAGCTCTCCCCAGCTCCTCGCTGGCAGCAGCTTCTCAGAGAAACAAGAGTATTGAACTAAGATGCTCCTGATTTTTTCCATGTCTCAACTATCTATAACTCTTGGGCACAAGACCTTATTCTATACCCCTTTAGAAAAGCTTCAACAGTCATGTGCATTTTGAGTAAGAATCAAATCTATCCAGTTGACAAACATCTGGGCAGCCTACACCAACCTGTAACAACCATAAGCCAAACAGACTTGACGTCAGGTCTATCCAGAACTCCATGCCTCTCCATCACCCCTGCTTTGATATTTGAGCAAATTCTGCATCCCACCATATGATGGATGAAGGCCTGCAACACTGGGCAGCTGCTGAGGAACATGCCTGTTGATTAAGACCTTTCAAATCTAGTGTCCTTTTGGAAGACATCCCCTAAGCTGCAGGGCAGCAGATTCTTCCCTGCTTTGGGACTCCTTCCACATCAGATGTGGTTGATCAGCAGCACAAAAGATGTGCCAGCCAACCATGTTTGGCGCTGGACTTAACAGAGGAAGACTGAACATGCTGCTGTGCTAGAAGTATGCGATGGATTATTCAGGGTGTAGTGTTATGATAAACTGGCTTTGCTGCCAAAGCTGGTTTAGAAATTTCCTACCATCACTTCCCTTCCTACATACCCTCAGCCTCTAACCCTAGCCTCCCACCCCCCATCCTCAGATCCACTAATACCACGTGGATCACCACGTTGGAAACTAAATTGTGAATTTAAGCTACCTTAACACCAAATGTAACAAACTGTGGCATGACAGCCTCACTTGCAAGGCATGAATGGAGAGACCACCAGCAGTTTTATAAGGATGACACATGACTTAGCATGTCTATATGCTCATCTGCATAAAATTGACCCTATAAGTATGTATATATTTATGTGTTTAGGTCTTAAGTGTTGTTCGTAGTCTTTGGGGCATCTTTATTGATCTAGGGAGTACTGCACAGGGGTGAGGTGAGAGAGAGACCATTTAATGGCTCACCTAGTTGCCTGTTTTAAGGTTAAGTTGGGTTACTTTGGACATTGGAGAGACAAATGTCTCAAACTGGGACAACTTGCAAGAAACTTCCTAGCCATTCATGAAACCCTGAGGATTTGAGGATCTTTGACCTGCAGGATCAAGACTCAGCATCAGTCTCATCATGTGTCTTCATGTGTCATCCCAGAGCCCCCCAGCTGGCAGCTTTCAGAAAAGCTGCCTATTTCACATCTGCCTGCAGTCAGAAGCCTGGATGGTTTCCAGATTTGGCTGCTCGTATGGATGCCAAGAATCCCCTTCTCAGCTCCCCCAGGGCTCTGAGGGTCTATTATTGGTCCAGGCCTCCACCCACTTCCGCAGATTCAGTTAGCTTTTCCTGTCTTCGAGTGGAACAAAGCTCTCTCCCAGCCAGCCAGAATCAGAGGAAGAACAGCAGGGATCTATTTACTTCCTAGAATTATTGTCTGATAGCTTGAAGATACTCCCAACAGCTAGAACTGCTTCTGAGTTTTACAACAAGAGATTTTGGGTGTTGTGGATTTCTACCTCACCTTTTTATTTTTTTAAACCCTTGCTAGTACTTCAGGGCAGAGCCCAAAGAACAAGCCACAGTAGTCCAATGGTTTGGGCATCCATGTGGCTTTGGGAAGACAAACACCTCTGTGCTTGACTTGGCTGGAGTAACTGTTTCATCCTCTTGTCTTCCATATCCCAGAATAATACTAAATACTGTAACATCTGAGTTATCAAATTAGACTCTGTAGGGGATCATTGAAAATTACCTAACCTAGTAGTTCATGCTTTGCTCATCTTATATGCAGTCTTCCCTCCCAAGGGCTCCCAGGCCTCCACTGAAGGCAGTTACTCACCTGCACAACATATCCTGAGATGCACTTGAAATTTGGAGGCTGTGGGATGCCATCTATAAACACTTCTCCAGACAGGCCTGCTGGGTCCTTCCTGGCAGCCAGCACATCTAGGAGACTTCAGACAAACACCAGGCATTAGGTTTTGCTGTAACAGCTGCTTCTACCTTTGACTGAATAAGTACCACCAGTCAGGACTGCAGTTACAGCCTGCTCACAGCACGCTGCAAACCAAAGGGTGCAGAAAGGGGCCTCCTCTACTCTGGGGGCTTTTTGTACAGAAAGCCTGGTGTAGATACCGGATTTTCCAGCCCAAGGTGTGCCACTGCCATATGGTAGTATACCGACTCTCACAACTCACAGCAGTCAACCCCCTACAGACATAAACTCAGTTTCCGTATGAAAAGTTAACCTCAAATGCTCAGAGACAAAAGCACCTTGCCAAGTAGCTGCAGTCTGCTCTCCAGCCAGGGGAGCACAGAAGTAACTGCTTTGATCTCAAGGGAATTAATCCAAACTGATATAAAGAAGACTAGAGTTAAGATTAATTCTATAAAGTAATTTTAACATATCACTGGATTCTCCTGACGGCCAACACAGAGGCCAGTCTGTCTGCTAGTTAAGTGAACACTGCCGTGATGAAGTGCAGCTCTTGAAAACATCTTGATTAGCCAGCAGTCTCCTTAGAGAGGAAGATCAAGAGTCACCACAAAGACATGCCTGTGTGAATCCTGGCCATGTTTGCCAGTCTCTGACATTCTGAAAGGGAGAGAGTGACAAAGAGGTCTCTTGCCATGGTTATACAGGAGATAAAACAGCATCAGCACTGGCTGGAGATAGTCTGCATGGCATTTCTCTGTGCTTTCATCCAAAGAACTCAAGCACATGGGCACTCCCACCACCCAGGCCACAGCCAAGTTGGAGTAAGGATCCAGAGCATCCTACAGACTGACATTACACCATATT
Source organism: Phaethon lepturus (assembly GCF_000687285.1). Taxonomy (NCBI): domain Eukaryota; kingdom Metazoa; phylum Chordata; class Aves; order Phaethontiformes; family Phaethontidae; genus Phaethon; species Phaethon lepturus. Next base: position 3,507 of record NW_010542364.1, on the reverse strand, counting down.
CCTGTCAGTATTCAGGGAGGGGTTTGGACTAGCATCTTCAAGGAAGTCTTGCTGCAGTGACTTCACAGGGGATGACATCTGTCCTGCCCCAAGGGAGCCTGCACCCCTTCCCACCCCATTACGGGTCTAGGACAGAGCTTACACCTGAGCTTCAGTCACCCCAGTTCAGCCTGGTGTGTTAACTCAGGCCACCACCAAAGGTGACTGCAAGTAATATGGACCACCAAGTGGAGCAGATGAAGGGTGTGACACTGCTGCAGGGCAAGAACTCCAGCAATGCTGATAGCGGGAGCAAAGGTCTGAGCCTGCAGATCCCTCACCTCTCCCCCAACCCTCAGAACCCCAAATCCTCTTTGAACAGCTGACTGTCCATTGGAAGGAGCAGAAGAAAGTACTCACGAAGATTTACCGCTCCCTGTTGGCCCCAGGATAGCATTCAAGCCTGGCTTCATAACGCCACTGGAAGAAGGAAAGAGTTATTTCCAAATGGAGGACTGTTCACATGCAGCTTATAGAGGTAAGGTGTGAACAAAATGCTGTTGAAAGGAAAACTTAGAGATTATTAAAAACTTCTCCTTAAACCTGAAATCAGTAAGCATTTTTCCTTTCTTGTCCCAGACTGCCGGTCAGAACAGAACCAGAGCTGGACATAAAAAGCAATCTACAAAAGACAGAAATTAAGTGTCTTCCCTGTTGAGCTGGATCTTGAGCTTGCTCTCTGCTGCTCATTTCCTCCAGCAGCAGTTTGAACTATAGTTAAGGGAACCCTCGTATCTTCTGGCAAAAAATTCAAACAAGTTTGGTCCTAATTTGCTCAGATCAATAACTGAAACTGCTCCAGCTATATCCTGGCTATTTTGCCTCAAAGCAAATTAGAAAGTGCTCACATGAACTGCGGACTGGCAGGAGAGTAGTAATTTCTTTACCAGCACAGCTGGATCTGGAAGGTGACATTGAGGTCACTGATTCACAGCAGCAGATTAATTCCTCCCCTCCGGTATTTTATTTAAGCAAGAACTTACTAAACATTATGAAGGATCTTCTTTTCCACAGTTTTCCGTTTACATAGGAATCCATTGGACTGCTTAACGGAGTACTGGATGTTATGGAAACTCACAACAGAGCCCCGAGGGGATCGGAGGGACTCTCGTGTTGGAAAAGTACGTTGGAAATTGCCTGCTACTTCCTCTTCTCCAACAGAAATAATGCTGTGATCAAACGTGTCTGCCATCATGTCCTTGTTACACAGGTCAAGCTCCACTGCATGGAGTTTTTTGAGGCCACTGTTGTTTTGAGCAGTTCCCATCTGTTGAGAGAGAGAACACAAAAACATGCAGGGAAGGAGACATGCGAGCAAAGATTTCTGCAGAAAGTGTCTTGGAAAACCAAGTTCACGCACACCACACTAATCCTTACAAGGAAACTGCCAAGTTTCCAAAAGGATGGACACCCACCCTGGAGAACATCAAGTAGTCCCCAAAGGCATGGAAACCGACAGATTCAGAACAATACACATAGCCTTTAAGAGTGAGACATGTATGTTCTTGAAGTGACGCTATCTCAAAGAGCACCCAATGAGGTAAAAACCCAGCCCATCTGTGATGGTCACCATCTTGCCCAACACAGTGGGAACAAATGCAACCTGCTACTACTTAAGCTAAAGACATGCAAGCTCCCCTCCTTCAGGTGTAACATGCTTACCCCCCTCACACCTCCACCAAGCCAGCAGAGAAAAACTATTAATGAATCTGTACGGAGAACCACAGAAAGAAAAACGGTCGTGCTTATGAAAATGAAGGCCAGTCACATGCATCTTGTTTGCTGGCACAAGTTTGTTTCAGAGGTACCAATGTGTTTAAAATAACAATTACACGTGTTGCTTATTATGTTTCAGTCACACCAGTATCAAGATACTTCACAACTACAAATAGGAAGAGAAATTTGCATTTGTGTGCAGGCACCATTTACTGTGAAGGTAAATGTGGTAAAAAAAACCTCAGTAGGAGGTTCCCCCTCTCATAGGGAGAGATCTGGGACATGCCACAGCCAGGAAAAGCATGATACAAACTGGTATATTAAGGAAAATTAAATATGGTATCTATTTGTAATCACAAAGTTGTAAAGCATCCTGGTTCAAGCAGATAAGCTGCCTCTGTAGCTCAGGATGGGAGCACCTGAAAGGGAGGACGTGTGAACAGCAAAGGGAAGGAACTGTTCTCCCTGTCCATGCGTCAGAGCCTACCTAGTAGGAAATGTATCAGTACAGGTATAACCATTAATACTGATTCATTTAGTCACAGCAGCAGAGCTCTTTTGTCAAGGGGCTGCTTGCCTTTCTGTTGCTGTAACTGAGGGAGACCAAGTTTGGATCCATTCTCTTATAAAAAAAAAAGGGTTCTTGCCTTCAAGTTGCATGTGAAGAACTTGGGAAGCCTGCAGTCCCCAAGTTCTGCAGCCTGTGCAAAGCCTGAGCATAACATGTACCCTGCCTTTTAGCCAGATGCCCTCACAGCCATAAACCTTCCTGTCCCTTTTCCACGGAACTAGAGCAAGGAAGAGAGGAATTACTATGCGCCCCTTCCAAAAATTGAACACAAGTTAACTTCTGTTAGTCCAATCATTTACTTCCCTTCTAGCTGCTGGCATGACAGTGTTTGTTGGAAAGATAAAAATTTACTGTGATGTTGCAGAAAGCCAAGGTGGTCACCAGGCTAATGAAGAGAGCAAGGAGAGAGAACAGTCCGCAAAGACATCCATTGCTGGCTACTTGAGTTTTGTGGGAAGGCAGATTTATCCCACCAATCACCCTTCTCCCTATGATCTGCACTTCTTTCCTCCCAGGACTGAGAGGTTGATAACCAGTAGGATCAACAATATCCACCACTGCAGAAGTAGTGGATTTCTCAGGGAGAAAGATGGTCATCCTTTTAAGAAACTGGAACTACAAGAGCCAGATTTAAAGAAAGAGGATTTGCCCTTTCCTCTCTACCTCTTCCTCTCACTACAACAGAAGTTGCAGCAGTTTTTTCCTGTATAAGTAAAATAAAAATGGTGGGGAGGAGGAAGGGTTGCTTAGCTTGGATACATCCTGAACTCTAAGACTGGTCACCTCTGGGAAAGCCTTGCTTATGGGAAACAAGAAAGGATATGCTGGTTACATCAGCAAGAGAAGGCTTATATGCTTGAAAGGTTACACAACAGACTAGGAGAAAAAAAAAAAAAGTCAGGATAACTGTGACACCAGGGGCAAAGACCTGGTTACACTTTTGGACATTGACCCACGTCTGTTCTGGGTCGGTTCTGTAGTTTATTACACCATAAACCCTTTTATACAGGTTTTTGCAAAGCTACTGATTAGCACTGGCGAGCAAAACCACTGCTGCGGGTATGCGCAAGGATGACCGGAGGGCGAGAAAAAGCTGAGCAGAGGCTACAGGTGAGACCAGGCAGAAGTAGCGCCCCTCCACTCTCCCACCCTCGCCCCACGGGCCGGTCCTGCTACTAAGC
>NW_010542363.1:0-6645 GCF_000687285.1 Phaethon lepturus | reverse complement strand
GCACGGCTCAGACACGCACGGGCACACGTCCCGCGGGAGCACGGCTCAGACACGCACGGGCACACGTCCTGCATGGGCACGCGTCCCGCAGGGGCACGGCTTCTGGCAGGCTGGGCTGGGGATCAGGGAGTCAGAGACCAAACATGGTGCAAATACGGCCATTAGAGCGCCTGCTCGGGAGGAGACGCCGAACACCCAGGCTTGTCCTGCCTGACACGCCTTGCTGTGCACGTTAGTCCGTGTTTCATATTCTCTCCCCAAGCTCCCTGCTACCCTCCAAACCAAATAACGCTGTGCTAGTCAGATGTAGCAACCACCACAGATAGTGTATAAACGCACAGGTACAGAAACAGACGTGTAAAGTGGATAAATTAGGATGCTAGAAAACAGGGTTAACATCATCTTTACTGTGACTTAATAAAGCGCAGATTCTTTCCGAAATTAGGCATTAAAACACTTTGAAGGTTCCTTTGGGCACCGATTGATGGATGCAGTTCACGTCCTGGGGAATTTGAGCCCAGCATATGCAAGGTGCACAAATACTTCACAGAAAGAAGTTGCTCTCAGCCTCACTGAATCACATGCATGAGAACATGGACGAGAATTTTGGTTCCACTACAAAACATTAAGATTATGAGAATGACATTTTTTTTATATTGCCTTTCTAGCCTGGTATAGCTTTATGGGATCATTTTAAAAAATGGTTTTATTATTTCAAACCTGTAAACAATGAGAATAAGGACAGTTTGCGAACTCTCAGGAAGGCTATTTAATCATGTGCGTGTCCTGTAATGAAGACTTTAGGTGGCTAGAATTAGAACTGGGAAAAATTATGAATATTCATTACCTCTGTGCATGCCAAAAATCAGCTCATTTAAAAAAGAAATTGTACCTAACCAGTTCTTAGTAGATGAGGTACAGGGACTGCCTCTTTATTTGTATATATATTTTTTTACACACACACGTTATATACATTATACCTATATATGTATACACACACGTAAGTATCAGCTTGCTATATGTTTTGCAAGGGTTCATTTAAGATCGTAGGAATAGAAAAGGACTTCTATGGCTTCTTGGGCCAGCACACAATCCCTGCTACTGCCCACACCACCACATGCAAGTTATTCACACAAATACATTGACTTCTATCTTAAAAAGCTGCAGTATTTTTACCCCTTACTCTCCTAGAAAGAAGGTTGCAGAATCTTTTTCCTCTAAGGGTTAGGAACCATCTCCAGACAGCCTGAACATAGTTGTAGTTCACACTGCCCTCCCTTTTTTTGTTGTTGGTGGTGGCATTTTTGCCAGCATTGTCTTTTAGCTTACGTAGCCCTTCCTATTTGCCCCCAGATGTGCTCACGGACATTGATCGTCCCAGCTCCATCTTGCAAATAATCCATGTTGCTTTACCCTTGTATCCCAAGTCAGCAATTCAATGGCGTTTGGAAAGACAAAGCTCTCTGCCACAGCTGACCCACAGCACTGCAGTAGGTTTGCCCAGCAGAAACTGATGCCGGCATGCAGCACTGCACCGTAAGAATTTTGCACGGATATTATACCCATTCATGGAATACAAAAATATGCATTTCTTACAAAACCAGCACGCAAGTCTCCCTTAGGTCACCGCAGCGGGCACGTACTCTGGTCAGACACGCAGAAGAAAGAAGAGTGAATTGCTATGTGCGGCTCCTGCTGTCCAGGTCAGTGAGGAAAGCTTTTGTCCACTTTCCTCTCCTGGAAGGCCACTTCCCTCTGACCACAGAGGACTTCTGGCAGATTAAGACCCACAGAACTTCACTCAAGTAGCTGTATTTGTCCCATTTTCCCCAGACCCTGGTTTAGAGATTGCTCATCCTTCCCACTCTCCATGGGGTTATCTCTATTATATAGAGAATATCCCAAAGTAACATAACATTTTAGACCCTCATACATTGCAAATTGCCCAGGTAAACCTCTCCATGTATCTGGACAGGTGAAGCAATGGTCAGAGTCCAAAACCTGCCACCAGGATCGAGAGGACAGAAGGCCCTGAAGCAGCAGATATCCAGTACAGATTTTGGACCAATTTTACTGGGACTCTTATGCCTCATGCTGGGTCAGGGAGTGACACTAGCAATAAATCTACTAAAATCAGCAAAATTAGGTTGCATTTGGGACTGTCACACAGTACAAGTCTATTGGTGAATGTTATGTTGTATTGAATTATTTCTCCCCCTGCATCCATTTTAATAAAACACAGGGGCAGATTAAGAAAGCTACTGAAAAAAACCCAAGCAATTTCCCTGCAAGGAAGGTTTTCTTCCTACATTCAACAAGCTCTATGCTTACCACACTGAACTTTAATTAACCAGGATGTTTGAGTCAAAAAAAAAAAAAAAAACTATCATGCCATTAAAAGCCATGTTGATGTTCACTCCACGTACATTTTCCTTCTTATTTTACATTCAATACTAGTGTATTAGAAATAGAAACATGCATGCCATTCCCTCAAGCTTTCAGCTTTCTTCGGGAAGTTAACGCTATGATGAGTCATAAGAGGGCAACTAGAACAAAACAGAGATGCTACATTTGAAGAAGAGGAGTTTAACACTTGAATTTTTCAAAGTGAAAAACTGTCACAATAAACAAGTTGGAATCAAGATTCTCCATTAAATTGCAGCTACATTTTGTCCTGCTGCACATCTGGATTCAGGTTACCCCAACCACTCTCCTGTTTGATTCTGACCACTCTCCTGTTGACTCAAGAGCTCGAAGCCAACCTCCAGCCACACCACCAAGTTCAACCAGCTTGTCTCTTAACGAAACAAGTTGCTCATGCTTTGCATTTCTCCTCTCCTTCCAGAATAGGCACTGCCGGGACCTACAGAAGAAAACATTTGCAGACACCCTTCCCACCGCTCTGCAACCCCTGCAAGGCCCATCATGTCAATGAGCAATGTTCCCCGATACCAAAAAGCCTGGTCGCTCAAGCTAACATCCCCAAAGACAATAGGCAGTAGCAACGCAGGTGGCCACATTCCCTACGAACCAGGCCAGGTAAAAAACTGCCATACGCACGTAAGCTTACTACAGACACATGCTGCAATGACACAAAACCAAAACCAAGTTTTGCCAGACTTGGCCTGAAGACAGGAACAGGGAGCCCCTCTCCACCTGTCAAAGCTGAGGTCCTGGAAAGCTTTTACATGTAGGTAGGAGACAACCTACAGGAAGAGGCTGGGTAAGTGTATCTCAGTTAGAGATCTACTTACTCCTCAAAAGCACTTGCACTCTTCAGCAGGGGAGAAGGAGGTAAACGTTGCTAGGAACAGAGAACATAATAGGAGAGAAAATAGTTTTGCTTCCTGGAAACCAGCTGCAAAATAAAGCCTTTAAAGCAACGCTAAAGCAGCACGAACGTCAGCACCAGCCTTCACATGCAATGCAGCCATTCTGCACCGCTTTATTAATTTTCCATTAAATTCATTTCTGCTAAAACCTATTATTCACTGCTAAGCCCAAGTTACTACTCTACTACAGCAACATTAACCTCCATAAAATAATTAAAGGATGGATTATCAGCACGAGACCTCACGTGTCACCTCTCCGGAACCTACTGTGTCTTTCAATGGCCTAAATATAACGAGATGTTCAAATATAGAAAGTTGAGTTACCGCTTTTCTCGGTTGTGACATTTATTCAACCAGAAAGATCCAACTTCTCAACTGCATTACTTATAATTTACTTCTGACCCTGGGTGGTTGAGAGTAATCTTTAAAGGAAGCTATTCCTCTGAACGTCCTTTTTATATGAGCATTTAATTACTCTAACAAATTTCCAGATGTACAAACTATAATGGACTGTAAATCAGCTCTTCCCCTTTGAACCACAACATCTCATAAGAAGGCATTTTTTAGCCTTCTTCATACTCAGACCAGCAATCATCGATCTCTCAGCATTTCTTCATGTTCCCTACAGCATCTATTTATTTTCAATTAACGGTTCTCGGGTCAGAAGCTTTTCCTATTGCAATACTCAGCCTACCACCCAAACGCCGTGCTGCAGTTTCAGTCGGCAGGCCTCTCAAGCAGCACCGTAATGCTATTTTTCTTACAAATACAGCAACTCACATGCGCGTCCAAGAAAATCCAAGAAACATATTAGAAAGCACATAATTTCTGCATATGGGGCGTGGTCATCGTTAAAGGATGCATATTTTTGACCAAGCTAGCTATAAGAGCAAAGAGAAGAACGGCTGCACCTAGTCACATGAAACGGTGTCAAGCACTCCCATAAATGAAAGACATACGATTAAAGTGCATTATTAAAATGAAATGTTTTATGCAATAGTTAAGATGGTGTGATAGGCGCAAAGATTTTAAATTAAATCAATTCTAATGAATGCTATCTCATGTCATCAAGCCAGTCTCTCCTACACTTTCAGAGCCCACTTGTCTCCTCCCTGCCCAGGGGAGGGTGGTCCACAGCCACCAATTTGGCTCCTGCCTCCTGTCCACCCTGGGGACGCGAGGCAGGATTTTTCTGAGGTTCAAGGCTCACCAAAGCCTTGGCCAGAGCTCCTTCAGGTCCTGCCCCAGTGTAGTGAATAACATCCAGCTGCCCACCTGGTTATCACTGCTGCATTTCAGCAGTGCCAAATATAAAGGACTGAGGTTTGCAGATGAGAGATGCTATGTAATTGCAAGCTCTTACAATTACTGAAAAGGAGAATAATTTTCTCAGGTGGACCATAGTGGAGAGATCGTTCAAGGTCAGTTCTGCATCAGTGGGGTGGGTCAGAAGAAATACTGCATAGCTGGAGCACTTCCTGCAGATAGGCATTGACCGGATTACGGGCAATTATCATAAAACCACTGCAGAGGCAGAACAAACGATCACAGCCTTTGGTTTTTTAAGATATGTCGAAAGGCTGCATTAACCTATAATGCTGCTAAAATAAAGCACTTAGCACTGCTTTAGCAAAATTATACAGCTCATTTTGTAGAAAAAAATTCATGTCACAATGGATAAAGATTACAGATTGGGAAATGATTTAAAGGAAATACCTTGCTAATGACAAGAACATTTCTTTGACGAGTAGGCTTATAAAGGAGCGTTCTGAAGTAAAACTGCATCCTTCATGAAGCATCAAATATGCTGGAAAATAACCCAAATCTTCCATGCTGACTTACCCTATTAAAATGATGTTCTGGAAAATTGTTAAACGCATGCAAGCACGTGCAGGCATGACCACGCAGGCAGTTGGTCCCGCACCCTTTGTGAAGGGACCAGGCGGCTTGTCCCTGCTGCAAGTCCCCTGCACTTGCTGCGCTGCCTTGGGGTGCGCAGGGCCGGGGCCCCCACCCCACGTCCCCAGCCGGGCTCCGCACCCCTGTGCCGGGGAGGGCGCAGCTCGGGCAGCGTCACGCAGAACGCCCACCGCCGCGGGTGCGGAGGACGGGCACAGCTGCGTTTTAGCCACTGCGCTCTGATGGAGTATTTTTTGTTAAGAGCCTGTGCAGAACATTTGTTTTCTTAGAAACTGTATTTCTTCTGCAGTCATTCATTTAAATGGATTCCACTGTGCCTGTTTTATGCCTCTCTCCGTTCCAGCAGAGACTAAATTAAGCTTTGAAGTTTAGTGAGAAATCCCAATGGCATAAGACTTCAGTGCTATTTCCTGAATCTTGGGGAATTAAAAGAAAGGGGGAAAGCAAGAGAAAAGAAGCCACTCTTCTCTTTTATTGTTTTCTACGGCTTGATCTGGAAATAACTGACTTTGAAAATAACCTTAGCACCTAATTTTATGCATTATTCATATATACGAAAACATGTAAATGCAGTTTTCAAAGGTTAAAATAGAACTCCTTTCCTATACAGGTTACAATTACTTAATATTTTAACACAGCAACTTACATTATTAATATTAAACAGCAGATGGGGAAAAAAGTGACCTAAGACAAGCATGTACTTTTCTCCTCGGTATGGAACATCTACACGTTCCTCAGAAAACTGTCAGACTACAAATGTGCATAATGTTTTCCAAAAAGGGGGGGAAGAATTAAGCATTTTAATTTTGCCTAAAACTGTGTAGCTGCCAGTTTGCCATTGACTAAGTATGCAGTCTGACAAAATGCCTATTTGCAAGCATTTTCCAGGCATAGTAATAGTCTCAGGGGATCAAGTAGCAGTATTATTTCAGTTTTCAGGAATAATAATGACAATTTAGTCCCAATTAGAAGGTAAATTGTTTGTATTTGATTACTACAATAACAAATAGGATGCATCTGAAGTGTACCTACTATACATGAGCCTGGACTAAGTTAAGCCTGTGTCCTCCTGTATCGCAGAACTTGCGTACAACTACGTACCACGGGAAAACCTGGAGACGCTGTGAAGTTTAGACAAAACACTCGTCCCAAGCAGCAGGCCAGCTGATGAATGGAGTAATTTTTTTTCATTATTATTGGGTCTTATTATAAGAGACCCACACATTTTGGGTCTTGTTCTCCCCGCCTCCCAGAAAATTCTGGTGTAAGTAAACCCGGTCCAATTCACCGCACGGCCCCAGTGCAGTGCGAGGAGGGGCAGGAGGGCGGGGGGTGCTCCCTGGCCCCCGCACCCGCTGGTGCCAGGCTGGAGGGAGAGAGCGGCGGGGCCGGG
>NW_010542362.1:0-2545 GCF_000687285.1 Phaethon lepturus | reverse complement strand
GCCGGGCCGTGCCCCGGGGGTCTCCCCTCCCGCCGCCCGGGCTGCGCTTGCCGCGCTTCACCTCTGCCGCTCGCTTCAGTTTTCCACGGCCTCCAGCGTCTTCCCTTCTACATCTCGCTCTCTAACGGGGACCTTGCAGAGTACGGTTGAGGATCAGCTGACTGCTCCCCAGCCTCAGCGGACAGGTATATGTCTCCCGGCCCCTCTGGCCACGCACACAAGCTGTGCGGCCACAAACCCGTCTGCAAAGTGACTTTCAAACGAGAAAGTATTAGAAACAGTAACTCCCTGCTTGAATACATTCGTTCCGGGCCACGGGTAAGATCCCAGTGTTCTTCAGCTTTCCCTCCACCCCGCTGTTACCATTTCTCAGGGGTGTTTCTGTTAAGAACCCACTCCACTAAGCAGTTATGAACCTGGATTAAGGAGAAGCAGTAACTGCTGATTGAACCAAGAGAAGAATTAATGAGCCAGTGTCAGAAATCAAGGAGCAGAGTACTTTCCCCCTGCCATCAGTTCCAGAGCAACGGTGTTCACTTTTTGCTTCCTAACTTTTACAGAGGCCTCATCATTCTCATCTTACCCCACCGGGCTAATTTTCTTCCCAGAAGCAAAGTACTGGCTGCTTGGGATCACACTGGGAAGCAGTCAGGAAGCAAAAAAGCCCCTGGATTTTATGCCATAGGAAGGACAACCAGCTTTAATGCAGAAATGGTGACAGGAGAATCTAGTGGCCTTTACAAAAGGAAGAAAGTGGTTTTGGTTTTTTACCATTTGAGACCTACAGAAGATGAGAGGATGGATACAACTTTTTGGAAATACAAGCCTTTGGATTAGCGCTGGGTGCCAGACCTGCAACACAAACTTGCCAACCATGGACTCCAACCCAAGCAGGGCTACAGTTAGCGGCCACCAGCGGCAAGTGTCATTCACAGCTGCTGGGTTGAGTGGGATGAAGAGCCCTTGCCCCTTTGCAGCGGGGTCTTAAATGGATGTGCTTATCTGGAAGGAGGTCCAGCAAGAGTTCAAGCTCTGTTTGGGGCTCTAGGTGTGACTGCCATGCAGACAGTACCTGCAACATTTGCTCAGTAACAAAGGTGGTTCTTCCACACAGAGGGACTCGGACGGTGGCTGCAAGGAGAGGGCATGGCCAAGGGATCTGGTGGACGGAATAATTCAGAGAAAAATTCCTCAGTTTTTAAAACTGTCCCTGCCCAACAGAAGTGCCAAACTGGTAGCAATTCTGCTTGCTTCTGTCTTGCAGAGAAACCTTTTGCCTGGAGCTGGTTGGGATTAGCTAGTTACAGGGCAACATGCATGACACATCTTTGCCGCAGCGTGAGCGAACAGAGCGCACTCCTTGGGGCAATCCCAGCCTCTCCCTCAGTCTTGTGCACCACCGCACACAAAGTAAGGCACAGTATAAATAACAGCTCTGTCTCCCTTCTGCTCTAAAATGCAAGCAATTTAAAACAGAAGCCTTTCTTACAGGGAAAAGCAGAAAGCCAGTGTTTTGAAGCCACTTGCTTCTCATTTGTTAACATTAAGCCCAGCCTTCTGCTCATAAATAATGCATATGGCCTCTTTTTCCTCAATTACACAGTAGTGTTGGATTCCACACTCTGCTTTCCCGGAGTCGCTTTCTGTCTCTTCTGGAGACATCAAGGCCCTCTTGGATGTCTGCATCAGCCACAGACTCATTAGACTTGAAGAGGATCCTTTCCATACCCAGTTAAAAGATACACAACACCTTTGTCTTGGAGTTTTGGTAATTACCCCTTGCTGGACTGCAATGCTGGGTGGCAATGTGTTTACAGTAAATAGCTTTTGCCTTATCCCAGCATCCGTGGCACAGGATCTAAACACACTCCACGACGCAAAGATGAGCTGGGTGAGGAGGGACGCTGTGTAGCTCGTCAGCTGGAGCGCACACAGAGCTGCGAAGAGAAGAATTGAGACGATGCTCCTGTGGGCCTAGCAGGGAGACAGAAAAATCATGGGGAATTCGGTTTGTCAGGTGAGTCAAAGATGTGAAAACAAAAGAAAACAACCCCTCTTCCTCTCAGGCCCACCACCTTTTCTGATTAATTTAACTTAACTTGTTGAGATGAGAAGCCAAAGATTTCTGCTTTGCTATCAACCGCTTGCTGTCTATAGATACTGACCCATTACAGAGAGGCTGCCTGCTTTTATACCTTAAACTAGGCAGCCAGAAAACGTTAGACTGAAGTGTTGCATGTTATAGATTGACAACATTTAAAACCTAGATGGCCAAGCTACTGATATAATTTCCATACCCACTAACCATGACATCTCCAGTTCTCCCCCACAGCATTCTGTCAAGATTCAGCCGGACCAAGAACCTGTCCTAGCTGCCAGAAATCCCTTCTTTGCTCCTCCGCGGGCTGGCATCGCCTGAACGTGCTCTTACCCCCCAGAGCAGAAGTTTATAGAAATCTCTTCGCCGCCTCCCAGCTGCGCATCTCGCCGGCCCCGCGCACACACGGTCCGTTAGCTGTCCGGAGCTCTGCCCCTCCAGCTGGCA
>NW_010542361.1:2235-9057 GCF_000687285.1 Phaethon lepturus | reverse complement strand
TTATATATATTCATATATATAATAAAAGAGAAGATATTAGTGGCAGTGTACGCAAAACAAAAAAGAAAACAAAGAAAAATTACTTTTAACAATCTCACTTTTTTGTTTTTTTACACAAATACTGTTGTAAATATATTAAAAAAATCAGCATTCTATCTGGTAAACGTCACTTTTGCCCCTCTATAAAATTTTGAATTAAAAAAGTCCCAAGAACTCTTTTTTTTTAATTATTATTCCCCTCCCCACCCACCCTCTATTCCTCTTTCTTCCACAAGAATAAATCCTGATGCAACTTTTTTTTGCAAAGATTGTGGGAACTAACCCTTCTCTTGTACCTAGATCCATAGGTTGCAACCTCTGATATCTTTGATTTTCCTCTGTGTTTCTCTTTGCCTTCTGTGAAAGTCCCTCTTGATTGTGCTGAGGCCCTGGGCTCAGCGAAGACACTGAATAAATTACAAAAAAGCCACCGTTGCTCGTTGTCTGAATCTTCTTGGTTTCTGCTATAAGGTGGTGGTGGTATGGGAAAAGCAGCGGGGAGGGTGCGCCAGAGAGCGTGGGATGGAGCAGAATCCAGGTGAGGAACCTCTGATTCTTTATCCTCACCCTGCAGGGACTGACTCCACACTATCCAAGCCACACTGCCTTGCACTCCCCTCAGCCCTTTTGTGTGTTTGTGGATGCGTGTGTGTGAGAGAAAGCAGACACGTGGTGGAAACCAGCAGGGCCTTGTTTCCTCTGGTTGCTGCTCAACCAGAAGCAAAATATTCCACAGTTCTAACTGGATACTGTGAAGTCCAAAAGCGGTCAGCATTGTGAATTATGTCCATTGAAACACTGCGAGCGGTGTACTTATAACGACAGTAGGCCTTGTAGATTTGTAATATATTTTGTTTTGTTTCTTTTTTTTGTAGTGCTCTTCACAAGTGAGAAAAAAGAATTTTTTTTTTTTCTGTCTGTTTTTTTTATTTTTTTGTTGTTTTTTTTTTGTTTGTTTTTTGTAGTAAAGAAGGGTTGTATTTAGAGGCCAGTAGCTAGAGATCCAACCAGTGGAGCTCATGAAGCACTACCTGGCCTTAAGGCCACCATCCGAGGGAGGTTGGGAAAATTATTATTCACCCAGCCTCCGGAAATGTAATGTACCAGCAGGCAAAAACAGTTCTTCATGTAGTACAAAAACAACAAAACGAAACGAACCCAAAAAAAGGAGGAAAATAAAGGTAAAAACGAAACAAAAATCATTTCTTAAATTCTAGTGCCATAGCTTTTTTTGTTGTTTCTATTTTTTTGTTCATAACAGAGAGAGAGAGAGATTCTACTTATCCGTCTGACACATGCATCCTCATGTGGTCGTTGAAATGCTCGATTTGGTCAAACTTAGCTGGACAGACAGAGCAGACATACGTGGTCCCCTCCGTGCAGGCCACCACCCCGGCAGGGACGGCCCTCGCGCCGGTGCCGGTGGCTCCAGGTGTGCCGTTGGTGGCACTGTGCAGAGCCACATGCCTCTCCAGCAGGGTCTTGTGGGAGAACTTCTTCTTGCAGATGTAGCACTCGTAGGACTTCTCCCCACGGTGGAGGCGCATGTGCACATTAAGGGAGCTCTTCTGGGTGAAGCGCTTGTTGCAGATACTGCACTGGTACGCCCTCACGCCAGTGTGCGTCACCATATGTTTGATTAGGTAATCCTTTAAGGAGAAGGAACGCCAACAGATGCTGCATTGGTGGGGTTTCTCACCTGCCCATTACCAATGAGAGAGAAAGAAAGGAAAACAGACAAAAAAAAGATAATAAAATTAAACCAGCTCTGTATGACTCTTTCCAACAAGCTAATGGTAAGTCTCACAGGGGTCTGTGGAGAGGTGCTCTGGCTAAGAAAGAATAATTTTGTTAATAAGCATGTTTCGATACACAAAATCTTTTGCAACCAGAGGTTTCAAAATGCTTTACAAAGCGGGTTATATGTATTCCCAATCCACACACAGGAGCTCAGGTGATTTCTTCAAGTTCACACAGTAGGCACTGACAAAGACAGGACTAGAGTTAACAGGTCCTGGTGTCTACCCCCAGTTTCAATGGCACAGCCTCTCCTGGCCATGCTCCTGCCTTGCCCTCTCATCCTCATTTCTAGACATGTCTTAGTCAAGTTACTTTACCTTTCAGTGCTTCCATCTCCCTATGTGTATGCAATAAAAAGATGGACAAGGCTAGTGATTACCAGATAGCTGATCTGTAACACACTCATTTTTGTCAAATTGCTTTAAATTTCTCAGAAGAGAAACACAAGAGATTGCTAAAGTAATCAAACTCTCTATAAAAGGTTTACAGTTGTTGCCCCTTTTCCTGATCAAATCTCATAGCCAAAGCAAGAATAAGAGTAACTGAAAAGTGTACCTCAATACACAGAATTGCCTAGGCCAGCCAGCACCACACAAAGGGCAACCTAACACATAAAATTCCATTGTAACAGACATGAAATTTAAATTACTTGACTGCCAATTAAATAAAACACCTTTTCAGGTAAACCAGAGATATAAAATACTTACGTCCTCCACCACATTGCCTTGTGTACCCAGGACTGTTATAAAACTGATTCTGGCAATTTGTATAAGTGAACTCTGATCATATCCAGACAAACCAGTGACTACTACACTGAAAAAAAATTTAGCTGAGCACACACGATCAGTTTGTCCAGACTACTCTTAATTCCTCCTCATGATCAGAGTTCTTCTGGGAGACAATGCCATGGCCTCATGTTTCATGGTATCAGGCAACATTTTCATGATACATTGCTGTATCAATAATGTAGACAACACCCAACACCCTGAATGCCCCATCAAAAGCTGCTTTTTAATTTGTTTTCTGAATCACTTGTGGTATATTTCAGGTGTGGTAATTCATCATCCCCAAAGCTGTCAGGGAGAGAGATGGTACCATATCTCTGAAACAATCAAAATGATCCTCAAATGATCCTCCAGTTTCACTGACTGAAAAATGATTTTCCTTTGGTCATTCTGTAATTTCCCCTCTAGCAGAGATCCTTTCCTTTCACAGACATCCTGCTTCCTCCTTTTACAATCTGTCTGGCACTGTTTTAAATCCTGAAGAGTCAATCTTCAGGGACCATCTCCTGCCTGTGGTAATATATAATTTACGCTTCGGATAGTGAGATTACAATACGCTACTTATATTCAATTTTAAGAGGAGATAATTAATATGGACTGGATGGGAAGGATCTACTTTTTTATCTCTCTGAGTCTTTGTTTCTTTTCAATTCACAGTTTGAACAATATGATGGTGACATCTGTGAATGAAATCCACGTGCTGCTCTTCCTTGCACCAATGATGAGTTTGCCCCTACTCAGTGAAAGACACTTGGTCAAAACACATTAAGTCCTTACTTTCCTGCTGGCTTTGCTGAACATAGTAGTGTAGATAGGCCAATATGTTTGACACGTGTTATGTGGAAAATGATAGTGTGTCAGCTATAATAATCTCTGATTAAGTTACAAGAGACTGATTATATTTACAATGCTCATTTTTGGCCTTAGGCAATATATATCCCAGAGTTTGCAATAAGTCAGTCTCCTCTGCTCTAGACCCTGTTAAGACTATGCTATAAAAACACCCTAATTTTTGCCTGCACATGCTTCCATGACACACCGGGTTCTGGCTTTCTAATCTTAGCTTCAAAACCTTCCTGGGATTTCATCTCTCCTAAAGATCTAAAAACTTTTTAGGTTTTCTTTTTTTGTATGCAAATGTATGTGCTTCCTAAATGAGCACTGTAGATTCTTTATTCCCACAATTCTTCATCTTGAATCAGATAAAACATTGCTCCGTGAATTAAATGTGCATGTTCCTCCTCTTGGTTCTTTATTTCATATTTGGCTGCTTTTAGACAGCAGTGTGGGACTGTTATTGAATATTAAACACAGTGTGACATGTAGGAGAATGCAATGATGGCTTATAAGATGCATGGACGCTGCATGCATGCTAGCACTGTATTTCCACAACATTGCATGTCTTGGAGAACACCACTGTGGGATACGTTAAAGCCATCCTGCAGGGAACACACAAAAATATCCAACTCCAGTACGTCTGTATCCAACTGAAAGAAGAAAGGGAGGTAGGTTTGAGTCTACATTGCAGTGCTTTCATTACACTGAAAGCTACCTCCAAATGTAGTTTTTGGAAGCATAAAAACATACAGGAATTGACAGGTCTTTAGGTTGTTGAATTCTGGTTTATGATTAGGCTCCTCCTTGGTTTCTCTTGTGAGCCCTCCAAACAGCAAGACTAATTAAAACATTTGCATCTCCCAGATCTTTCCCTTTTTCTGTGGATCTTTTCCAGAGACACTTTGCCTGGCTTCCTTTAACAGAGCTGAGGAAAGTCACCCTGAGAGTGGGGTCTCCTCTCACAGTTTTCATAATGATCCTGTCCAGCACTAGACAAGGTAGCAGACATGCTTCCTCTGAGTCGGTACATATAAAGGTTATTTTCAGAAGGGTCTTCTGAAGCCCTGCCCTCTGTTGGTTAAGGCGCAATTATTTTCCCAGAGACTCCAGGAGCCACTTAGTTCCTAAATGAACTTGGAAATCATTTATCTACCCAATTCTCTCCTTGCCACCAAAGTTCATTATTTTGGGCATTCTCAGACCCACACAAATAAAATATTAATTCATGATTGAAGATGTCTATCAGTTTCCTTGTCTTACTTTATGTGTAGTAGCTAGGAATATTTTAGGTCAGGTTTTTCAATATTATTCTTTATCCAACTCCAAATACCAAATGCAGTGCGTAGTTGCGGGGGTGGAATAAAGCACCTAATCTCAGTGAAGCTATTTGTGAAAAAGCCTTTCTAGCCTTTATAACAAGGATGCAGGCAGATAGATTTGACTGTGTTCTGAAGGGGATATTTTTCTGAATTACACAACACTATCCACATAGTATTTTAGCTTCTCATCCACAACAGAAAGATGGAGAACATAAACAGACACGAAGTATATCTTGGGATTCAGGATTCTTGATCATTTCAATCATACATTTTGTACCAGTCCTGAGAAGTTGACCTTTTTGTATATGTACATGTATATGTCTGTCTTAGATGTCTAGAGGAATTTTTAATTTAAGTGATAACAATAGATAAATAGAAATTAAAAGTTTCCATGTGCACATGGAATTGAAATATATTGGATACAATGGGGAAGCATGACTTACATTCCTCCCATACCTTAGGCAATTTCTCTAGGTTCTACTCCATGTATCATAAACCCAGCATTTATTTTAAGATCTGACGTTAACAAAACCACTGTTTGGTGAGAGAAATATTTACTCTTTCTCTAAACTAGAATTTCTCTCCAACGTCAGAATGAGCCAAGGGCCTAAAGCAAGCAAAATTTAGTCCTGAACCCAGGATAGCTTGTCCATGTAAGATAAACATACCTCCTTGCTTTGAAGTCTCCTAACTTGACAAAGCTAGAAAAGGCAGTTTTGGTTTAGTAGTAAATATGGTTACCTGTATTGCCTCAAAAGACCATATACTAAAGGAGTTGCATTTTTAAACAAAAGGGTGCTGATGTTGTGTTGTGCACATATTATTTTAAATTTTTCTCATTGAGTCCCATGCTTCTGTACTCACAGCTAGTGAAACATCTGACTTACCAAGACACAGGAGGTTACAGCAATCAGCTTCAGTGAAGTACAGAAAAACTTCCTGAAAAAACCTCCAAATTTACTTTCTTGTAGGAATATGTGAGATTTAGCAAATAATGTGGCAGTGTGCGTAACACCCGGGCCTGGACCTATTGCTGCAATTCCACCAGGAATGAGCTTTCCCTAAACTCATGCCAATCATCATCACTTGAGCTTAAACCCCCGTAGCTGTGAAACTTACAGGGGGATGCCCTTTTTTGGTAGATACAGTTTTTCTTTAATGACTTGTTACAGTTTCCTCATGCAACTTCAACTTAATGTTGCTGGGCCAGCTTGCAGGGGACAACAAATGCTTACCATTTCCTTGGATGGGTACAGGACACATTTTACTCTAAGTAAAATGAGCTTGTTGCTGCACTATGCACAGTTAGGCCCCTGTAGGGGACCTATATGTATCTGCAAGGGCTCAATTTCAATGCAGTAAGCTCAGAAAGTGTTCAGTGATACCAGCTCCCTGGATAACCTCTCCCTTCTGTTTGTGCTGGGGGCTGGCAGGTTGGGAAACAGAATCTAACTCCATGTTTCTCAATGACTTGATCTGGCTTTGTGTATAAGCCAAAGGGACATACTCTTACCTGTGTGTACAAACATGTGCTTGACGTAGTTCTGTTTAGCGGTGAAAGTCTTGTTACAGAGAGTGCACTCGTAAGGCTTTTTTTCGCCTTGCCCACCTGCTGTGCTGTGGCCCGCAGATGGGGCCAAGGGCTGTGGGGCTGGCAGCTGGGCAGTAAAGGTTGAGAGGCCAGGCTGGGACACTGTCACAAACTGTGTCTGTTGGCCAGCTAAAGGCTGGGGCAGGCTGAAGAGAAAAGGCTTAGGGCCACTGCCAGCAGACTGTGTGGTGAAAATGGCAGGCAGGTAGGTGTTTCCAGCTGTGCCAATGACCTGAGTGTTGCTGGTCAGAGTCAGTGGCATCCTCAGATTGCTGGTGAGGGTTTCTGTCTGGCGTAAGTAGATCTGTGTGGTTGGCAATGATTGGGCAACAGTTGTGTTGACAGAAGGCTGCAAAGCCCCCTTTTCGGTGCTGTTATTGACTGTGAGTACTTTACTGTCCATTTCAACGTCATTGCTTCTCTCTGGCGAGGAAGAGTTGGCATCTACATG
>NW_010542361.1:0-2212 GCF_000687285.1 Phaethon lepturus | reverse complement strand
CAGCAGGAACGTCATTTTGATCTGCTTGAGAAGGTTCTTGTTGCCCATCCCGGCCCAGACCAGCCATAAACTGCTGCTCCATGGAATCGGGTTCAGTGCCAATGGAG
The DNA here is from genome assembly GCF_000687285.1 of Phaethon lepturus. NCBI lineage: Eukaryota > Metazoa > Chordata > Aves > Phaethontiformes > Phaethontidae > Phaethon > Phaethon lepturus. The sequence goes on along the minus strand of NW_010542361.1, from coordinate 2,105 downwards.
GAACTGACTCCGGAGTCAAAACTCTCCCCTTTGGGCTCACTCTCAGTGCCTTCTGCTTGGTCAGTGTCCTCAGTGCATTCCTCAGACTCATTGCGCTCAAGGATCTGCACCCTCTGTTGGCCATAGTAGTCATAATCATCCTCCATCTCCTGCTTAATATGGATGTTGCCCATCAGGGTTTGAATTCGGACAGGACGTGGTTGCTTGCGGCAGTGTGTGGTCTCCGGAGTGGTGGAGAGGTACCGCTCCATCTGTTGTGACCGTTCGTGGATCCGGGTAATCCAGCTGGGGTCTTCCATGTGATGGTCCCTGGGAAGCCCCAGGGCTGTTTCGTGGTGGCTGACCACAGCCCCACTGTAAAAAGAGCGCTCCCCACTGCCATTTTGCATGGAACAGGCATAGAGGGCTGAGTAGATCCTGTCCACACTATGCTGTGAATGGCTCTGCAGGTAGCCAGACTCTGTGTCGGTGCTCTGCCCCGAGGTGCCTGATTCGGGTGTTCCCCTGGGTGTCTCCTGGCCAGAATCCTGAATCACCGGGTAGACCTCTCCCACATTTTGCGAGACAATCCTTGTGCACTCATCAATCACAGTCTTGATCTGCAGGATGCTGGCAGCTGTGAGGATTTGGAGGGCCTCTGACTGTGAGACCCGCAGCACCCCACTGTACATGAAGTCAATGAGCTTTTGCACAGACTGGACTGACACCACTGAGGGGATCTCGATGTCGCTGTAGCCCAGCAGCAGCTTGTCCTGGAAGAAGGGGCTGCCAGCCGCCAGCACACAACGGTGGGCGCGTAGCATGCTCCCGTGTATGCGGACCGTCACGTCACAGAAGTGGCCACGGTTGCGCTGCTCGTTGAGGGTCTCGAGCACAGAATTGCTGAAGTTGTGAAGGTTGATGCTATGAATGCGCTCTGTCATCCCCTTGCAACTGATGTTACCTGTAGCAAAGCAGGTGACAAAAAAAAAAAAAAAAAGAACAAATGGAGTCTTGTCCTCTGCAGAGCCACAGGCAAAGGTGACTGCCCGCTGGGTAAACGAAACAGATTATACTGTAAAAATCACATACAAAGGCACTGCTAAGAAGACAGAACCTTTATAAAACTAGAAATAAATTTTGCTGCTCATTTGCAGAAGCTCAAGTCTTGAATTTTTGCACAAAAGCAGATGAAGACAGGTGTAGCTGGGCCTGAAATTCCAACCAGATTCATGGGCCTTGGACTTCCTACCAGCCTATCTGGCTTTAAAAAGCCCAGAGCCAGCGAATTGTGAACAACAAGCACATGGATTAAAGCTGGATTTTAGATGTGGACCCAAGCCAGAAAAGATCAGATTCTTATTTTAATGACACTTTACACCAACTTGTTAATGCAAAGGGTCTATATGAAAATGTGATTTCTATCTAGATTGGTATTTGAAGGAATTTGGATCCTGCATTTTACGGTACAGCTACTTGTATCAAAAAACTGGCAAAAACTTTGTAAAATCCAAATGTGGTTCAAGATTTAGGCTGTAAATGTTCCTAAAATCCCACGCAGAGTTTTGTCTGGGGTTGCGGTTTAGAATATTTGCTACCCAATAGTGACAAACAGTCCTCTGCAAGAACCCAAAGCAAAAAGTTAACATGAGCTGTCCCCTTCATTTTTAGCATATCCCAAGTTCTGACTGGCACCAGAATGCCATCATATAAAAACAAATGTTCTCCTGCTGTTATTTACTTGACAGAAACTGGAAAGTTACAGACATTTACTCTAAGGAAAACTTTGTCTTAGTTTGGCTGAATATCCTAAATAGCGAACAGTTTAGAAAAGCACCAACCAATTCAGGTACAGAGCCAACATATCTTTCAAAATTAACTTTTACAAGTGACTAAAAAGTAACTTCTCAATCTCTCGATACACTTTTCCCTACTCCATCTTGCTTGCTTTGATTTTAATGCTTTTTCATTTCCTTTCTTGTTATTTATTTACTTTTCATCTACTTAGATTTTGATGGGCAGAAACTACGGTTTCACCTTTTAACTATGAAGAACCAACTGCCCTTTGAGTGGTAAACAAGTAAAATCTTATTAATTAAGGAGGATCCTGGGAACTACAGGCCTGT
>NW_010542360.1:1116-3504 GCF_000687285.1 Phaethon lepturus | reverse complement strand
TAGTGATTCTGTGATTCTGTGAGTTTTTCAGGTAGAATTTAACATGGTGGATTGATCTTGGTGAATTTCTGATCTCTGCATCATAAATGATCATGATGATGTTCTGGCTATAGCCACAGTTGAGTACTGGTTCTAGCTGGGAGCTACTCTGCACATTCTCTGCAGTTCTCCTCTAATGAAAGGCAGGCAGACATCACCATAGATGTCACCAAAAACTCCCCTTAGCATGTACTCTGATAAGATTTGGTTAATGCTTCTTGGACCCAAAAATTGTCCAAGCCTTTCCTGCCTGCCACTGGTAATTGCTAATTGTGGATGAAGGACTTCCTCTCTTTTTGTATGGCAGAGTGGCTGCAACCAACCTAGAAGTGCAGATTGAGTTGGAGAGAAGCATCTGGATCCAGCAGGGAAAACTTGTTAGTAAAGATGATTTTTAAAAAAAACATCATCAGGAGGAAGGTGGATCAAGGTCACTTCCTGAGCGGCTGTTACAGTGAGGATTCAGACTGACAACCATTAGCAGTGACTTCACCATTAGGAAACTCATGAAGACAAGGATGACATTTACCAGGGAGTTCCCTGCAAAAATGTGTTGTCTGTTCCTCAGAACTGAAGATGCTTTGGACCTTTGGAAGATGCTTGCTTACTTAAACCCACTTCTGCCTGCAATGCAACGTCTATGCATAAAATCTGATTTAGCTCTGTATCTGTGCTTGTATGACATTGCCCTGAAATCCTGGGTGGCAAGAAGCAATAAAAACAATAGAAGGAGCTGCAGTGAAACATATGAGAACAAGGAGGAACACACTTTGGATGGTGGAATAGTCCTGGATCTTTATCCTTCTCATCCTTAAGACAATAATCATGTAGTGCATGGTGAGAAGGTTAGGCACAGGCTTTTTATGTACTTTTCACGTGTCTTTTCACTAAGAGAAGGTCACCAAGAAGCATCCTCCAAACCTCTCTGTTGATACGATCATCATGGTTTTCTTTCTTGTATTTTGGAAGTGTCAGGCATGCTCACCATTTGTACTAGGTGTCTTTTCCACTGACTAAAGCCTAGCTTTTTGTCCAACCTGCTCTTCAGCAATTCAGAAGTTTGCCTCTTGATCCAGGTTACTTGGGAATCATTATTCTTTCTCCTTTGTTTCGTTCCATTTGTGGCATCTTTGTTTCAGTCCCCTCCTTGCCAACAGAGAGGAACTAGAACCAACCTTGACAGGCCACCATTTTCAATCAGTTTGAAGCCTAACAGACTCATGGGGTGGTTCAGACCCATCTCCTTTTTTTTTTTTGCCTCACTATGATAAATATGTTTTTGCTGAGACTTTCCCTTGCTGACCCATGTTCTGGAGCCCATGTGTCCTTTGTCCTACTGCACTTGCTGTAGCTCTCCATAGCACTGCAAGTGACTTATGTTCTCAGTGTCTTCACTAGAGTCTGTTCTTCGACAACATTTCACCCTCTTTCTCTCAACAGTATCTGCGTGGTGTGTTGGGCTGATTATTGACTCCATCCAAACTCTGAGTCTTTGTCTGGTGATCCAGGGAGCAAAAGATCATTTGGCTCAGTCCCATATAATCTGAATGAAGAGATGGGAGAAATGAGTGATGTCAAAGGTTACACCAGCAGCTGACAGTAACCTGGCATTGCCATAGCCTGCTTGTTAATGCAAGATTGCATTGTTCAGAGCCTTTGGCTCTGCTCAGGGTACAGGCATCTCTGTGTAAAACACTTTGCTGCTAGTCTCTGATAGGATCAAGTCTCTGGCACATTGCAGGGGGGAATTTTGGCTGGCATGAGGAAGGAGTGGCACATTTGCTAGAACAGCAACTGCAGTTGCTGGGCTTTGAATTATAGGATACAAGTATGTCAGAGACTAGAGCTGTTTGGAGGTCATTAAAGTGACTTTTCTCTAGAATGGCAAGTGGCAGATACCTTGCATTTCTCAAGTATTGCAGATATTAGTGGTGGTGACTTTCAGAGCAGTCTGTCAGAGGGATAGTGCTTCCAACCCAAATTTCTAGCCAAGAAGCAGGTGCAGAGAACTAAATCTCCAGCAGAACCAGTAGTTCCCATAATTTAGAGGTTCAGCTGTTAGCTCCTCAACAGAGAGGCTTGACGACAAGAATATTTAACAAAAATGCTATTATTTTCCAGTATGTGTGTTGTGGAAGAACTTGTCAGACTGCAACATCCAGGAAACATTTATCTCTAGACCAGCTTTCACAGTTTTTCCCTGAGGAGAGCAACAAAGGGACAGCTTTTTGCAGTGGTTCAGTCTCCCTGTGCCCAAACTGGGCCATAAACACAGGAATTGCTTTGCAATATAGATGTTTTAAATAGGACAAGTTTTCAAAGCAATTGCAGGGTTTCCTCCTGTTTTTC
>NW_010542360.1:0-1085 GCF_000687285.1 Phaethon lepturus | reverse complement strand
TCCTTCTGTTTCAGTATAATGTGGGACTCCTCACAGATAAAGGTGCAGGGGGAAGGCTAGGGGCTACTTGGCAGCTGACAGCAAGAAGCACATATTGCTTTGATTATCAAAATCTTGCCTGAACTGCCTATTTATAAAGCACAACCTGGTAAACATGAGGCTGAACCATTTCTTCTGACATCTCGGGACCAGAGCACATCCAGAGCACACACATGTGCCTTGGTGTAGGCAGTGTGTTCTCTCGCTGCTTCCCAAAGCCTACGCAGGCTCCCAGCTCCGACCAGGGCAGAAGACTCCATAGGCAGCTAGAAAAAGGCCATGGCTGTAGGCTCCCAAGCCTCTGCACTGCCTGAACAGCCTGCTTTGAGGTCCAGAGAAGCCCAAGTTGATGCCTGGGGCTCTGGATCACACAAATAGAAGCAGTAGCTTGCTATCACCACCCACAGCATTCATATTTGCCTGACTTTCCTCCGTTTCAGCCTGTTGTTTTCAGATGCCTTTGGCCAGGCCATCTTGTTTTCAGATCCAGGATGGATCCACTTTCCAAGCTCTGGGGCAGAAAAGCTAGCCAGGTTGAGTGTCATGTCACTTATAGTCATCTTATTCCTGTAACAAATAACGTGGCTGATTAATACTAAAATAATCACAGTGCACTTCAAATTAGATTCTGCAAACAACAATCTGCTTTTCATTTCATTACTGGTTATTAATTATTTTATTACCTCCTGTAGCTGTGTTAATAAGTAATCGTGCTTAAGTATATTTAAATGTTTTAGAAGGTGAAACATCTTTAGTCCTTTATTTGCTTCTTGTCAGCTCTTTAGCAGGAAAAGTTCACCTCCTGTGCAGGGAGTGCAAGTTAACATGGCTCTAATGATTGCAGAAATCAGTCAGTTAATCATTAAAGATCATAACACCCTCTCCCATAAAAGACTATGAATATGGTCTGATCAGTGGTTTAGTCTGATCTGGAGTCTGAAGACATTTAGACCTCCTTCTAACAGCAAGTTAATTTCTGTAACTGCAGACATTATTATGAGGCTGCAGGCCTGGCTGTTTGACCACGGGGCGGTTTACACGGCGCC
>NW_010542359.1:0-3440 GCF_000687285.1 Phaethon lepturus | reverse complement strand
AACATGACCGAGGATAGCGGTTATTTCTTGAGTGTTACATCATTTCCTTTTCTATCGTCGACCGTCTTTCGATGGGCAGAGCTGAGGTAGCTCGTTCGGCGCAGAACTGCAGGTTTTCGGGGCGCGCCGGGGCGCGGGCACTGCTGCGTGCCAGGCCTGCGAGCTGGGGCAGGGCTGGCAGCGTCGAGGGGCTGCCCAGTACAAGATAACAGCACTGTTACTACCACAGCGGTTAAACATGATTTTTTTTTCCCTTAGGAGCATATATCGTATGCCACAAGGTGTGACAGCAATGTAAAGCCATCTATTTATGCTGCAAAGTTCCCAGAGCTTTGTGAAACAAAAATTTTATTGAGCAATTTTTCTCTTGCGCTGGCTATATAATAAGCTTATATAACAACCGACGGTAATTAAAAACTATCTAATCCTGACATTGCTGCAACCAGTAAGAACTTTTCCTACTGCACAGGCTAGGATGAAACCAAACCAGATCAGAGAGGCAATTCATGCTCATCACGATGCTTTCCCTCTCCCCGTTCTGCCCTCAGCTCCCTTCCAGACACGGGATATTTTTCACGAGAGAGAATAAGCAGCTTGTTTTGTCCTAAAGTCACCAAGCAATGCAGACTGCAGTGCGAAGAACTGAACAGCATAAGCCTTGCTGCCTCAAAACAGAGTGCAGTAAAAGGTAAAGCGATAATTCTCCCCAACAGTAAATGTCCCCCATAGGCGTCGAGGTTCTTCTGCTCTCTTTCCATGCTCCCCGTAGGCGGGAGCAGCCTGGGCCTGAGCAGAAGGCACCAGAACAAAGTGGTTTGCGACAGACAGCAGCAGACGCCTCCCCTTGGGATCACCAAGAGCATAACATGGGATCCAGCAAAAGAAACACTGAAAAACACAGTTTATTTGATTATTTTTTTCTGACAAACTAATTAATCACCAAGGGAATCTATCTGCATGGCATTTGATCTGGCTTTCCAGAGTTTTCAGTTCCACTTTCCGTCTATAATAGAAACTATCTGTTTATTTTTTTTAAGTAAGCTTTCGCTTTCTCACTTCACCCCATCTTTCACTGAGACAGTAAAATAAGATTTTCTACTTTATCGTTACATTTCTCCACAGCTACTGGAGAACAACGGAGCTGTAACCCAAATGGAAGTTTAGATTCCTTCATCGTGGGGAAGTTCCCATCTAGGAGACAAATGGCTTCATTTTGGAAGAAAATAGTTTGATTTGTTGTATAAATACTTTGCAACCCATAGGCTAATGAGGTGATGAGCTTTTGTTTAATATGTTCTCTCGTGGCTGTGTCAGCACCAGGTAGTTTAATTTCATCTCACTGATAGAAGTAGAGGGGCAAGTGTGCAGAGAAAACGCAGCATTATGAAAATGATTGATGATGGGTGGGAAACGGGCAGGAACACCCTGAAATGCGCCTCGCTGACTGCACGGTGAGGTACCTCTGTGCGCTGATGTGCACCAGCCGCGCGGTGGGAAGGGAGGTGTCGGGAAGGCGAAGGAAGCCCGACATTGTTTCGTCTCCAGATGTTGTGGGCGCAACGGCCACAGAAAACGAATTTCCGTTCTAAATGGATAAAAACTCTTTGTATTAATCAAATCAACGCAAGTCATGTAATTTAGATGACTGGCAGCTGTAATGGGCTGTACAAAGATACTCTGCCAGCTTAAGTAGAATTAGGAACACGATCAACTCTCGGAGCTGAAGCAGTCCACAGCTGAGGTTAAAAGCACAGAGACCAGACAAACCCCCACTGAATGTCTCTGGGCTGACAGTGGCGGGGGGTTAATGGGTCTTTCCAAAAGAGACCTCCTTATTGATGTGTCCCCACCTCTGCTCGCTAATAGCAGGGCCGTACTTGTAGGCATCCGATGGCTCAGATCAATTCACAGTCCCTGACAAACTTGGCTGCCGTGGTGGAAACACGTGGTCTGAAGGGCCTCGCCTGCAAGCTTATTCGCGGCGTGTCTGCTGACACGCTGACATTGCATTTCCATCCGGAGTTATGACGCCGGGCTGGAGCTGCGGCCAGGTAATGCAGCAGCAGCAGAGTCGCCAGTGAAACTCCCCAGAGAAGGAGCGGAGCTTCTCCTCGCAGCTATCCCTGCTCTTACACACGCTCCTGTTTGATCCACCTCCGGGCAAAGTCACCCAGGCTGATTCAAGCTGACGATGACGACAATCAAGGTCATCCTTTGACTTTGCCTTCAAACGGGCTGCGTGCTCTTAGGCTATTTATAACCTACAGAGAGGAATTCCTCTGCTCAGCCAGTCTCCTGAGGGTGCGAGTCACTCCACAGGCGGGTCGAGCTCCTACCACACACCACAGGATGAGCAGCCACTCTGGCTCCTGTGTCTCTCCCGCTTTGGGCCCACGCACCTGGAGGCATGGGACTAAAGCTCTTCTAGAAGCACTGCACCTCGCCGGAGGGTGCAACCACCACTGGGGTTTAACACCAGGGTGGATGGAAGTGGAGGCACCTGCATAAACACTGGCTGAGGTGGGAAATGAGGGGAGCGTGAGAGAGGGACTGAATGCAACACCTGCTCAAAAGAAAGATGAATACAGCTCTACGCTGCGAGCAATGCTTTTTGTCCCACTGTGTTCTGCCTTAGGTAACTTCTGGGGATGAAAAGCTGTGGGAAAATAGTATTTTATGCCAGAGGGGAATTACTTCTTTAGCCACTGTCCTCACCATGTACCATAAGGTGCAGAGACGAAGTCTGTTCCCTGTGCTGCTCTGTGATTGACTCTGTGATTGATCACAATCACAGAGTGACTGTGATCACTCAAATCTTGTTGGTTCAAGGACCATCCACGGGACGCTTGTTCAATTCTAACATCCCAATATTGGGTTCAGCTGAAGCGTCAGGCTGTATTTTACAGACCTCATATATGGCGAAAGGCCTCCCGCTCCAGCTCACCCCACAGCACAGTTTCCCTAGGGTTCTGTAATGGAATAAGAAAAACACTTTTAAGACAAGAAATTATATTGAGTTCCTTTACTCTAAATTAGATTAGTATTTTGATGTTGTTTAATTAGTTAGTTGCATTTTTTTTATACACCAGTTTATAACATTGCGAAAGTGTATTTTACAACATTGCACATACAAATAATACATTGTGCAACACAGATGTTGCCACTAATTGTAATATTTTAAGTGAAGAGGAAAGCAATCTGCTCAGCTTTTAATTAGGTTTACTCCAAGAAGACACAAAAATAAAAATTTACTTGTCTTTTAAGTAAATACCATCTGCAGTATATTTCTACACCACGATCTAGTGCAAAGCATATCGACAGGACGTAATAATCTGCATTACCTTCTTTATGGTGGCGGAAAGCCTGGCGGTACAGCGTAGGCAAATCCGCGGCAACGGTTGTATGGCAGCGCGGCTCTGCCGCGACGCGTGCCCCCAGCC